>NC_082724.1:3173380-3343380 GCF_030144855.1 Hypanus sabinus
GCCCACTCGACTCAAGACACCGTCCAACCACACACACTCACTCCCACCAACACACACTCACTCCCACCAACACACACTCACTCCCACCGACACACACTCACTCCCACCAACACACACTCACTCCCACCGACACACACTCACTCCCACCGACACACACCCGCTCCCACCGACACACACCCACTCCCACCGACACACACCCACTCCCACCGACACACACTCGCTCCCACCGACACACACTCACTCCCACCGACACACACCCGCTCCCACCGACACACACCCACTCCCACCGACACACACCCGCTCCCACCAACACACACTCACTCCCACCGACACACACTCACTCCCACCAACACACACTCACTCCCACCGACACACACTCACTCCCACCGACACACACCCGCTCCCACCGACACACACTCACTCCCACCGACACACACTCACTCCCACCGACACACACCCGCTCCCACCGACACACACTCACTCCCACCGACACACACCCGCTCCCACCAACACACACTCACTCCCACCGACACACACTCACTCCCACCGACACACACCCGCTCCCACCGACACACACCCACTCCCACCGACACACACCCACTCCCACCGACACACACTCGCTCCCACCGACACACACTCACTCCCACCGACACACACCCGCTCCCACCAACACACACCCGCTCCCACCAACACACACCCGCTCCCACCGACACACACTCACTCCCACCGACACACACTCGCTCCCACCGACACACACTCACTCCCACCGACACAAACCCGCTCCCACCGGCACACAGTCACTCCCACCGACACACACTCACTCCCACCGACACACACTCGCGCCCACCGACACACACACGCTCCCACCGACACACACCCACTCCCACCGACACACACCCACTCCCACCGACACACACTCGCTCCCACCGACACACACTCACTCCCACCAACACACACTCGCGCCCACCGACACACACACGCTCCCACCAACACACACCCACTTCCACCAACACACACCGTGACCGCAGCGTGTTCCGTCTACACAACGTCCCGCAGCTGCTCACCCAGGCGACTCCCAACAGCTCCTTCTGGACCCACAACCTCACCCATCCAGTCAGACAGGGGCAGAGGAACACTCCCACCCACAGGTTCCCCTCACAGTCACACACCCCCACCCACAGGATCCCCAGTCACACACCCCCACCCACAGGATCCCCACCCAGTCACACACCCCCACCCACAGGATCCCCACCCAGTCACACACCCCCACCCATAGGTTCCCCAGTCACACACCCCCACCCACAGGATCCCCAGTCACACACCCCCACCCACAGGATCCCCACCCAGTCACACACCCACCCAGACGACCTGTCCTGGGCCCAGCACAGAAGGGTGATTACAAAGAGCACAGCAGTGCCTCTGCTTCCTTCGGAGTTAGGCATGGCACCTGACTCCTCCAGATGTGTGTCGGAGAGCGCATTGATTGGCTGCAGCACAGGGGTGGAGTCATGGAGCACATCCACATGGAACGCTGGTGCAGGAAAGCAGCATCCATCGTCAGGGATCCCACCACCCAGGACGTGCTCCCTTCTCACCGTTGCCATTTGGAAGGAGACACAGACACCTCAGGACCTTCTCCACCAGGTTCAGCAACAGTTACTAGCCCCCAACCATCAGGTTCTTCAACCAAAGGAGAAAACTTCACTCACCCTATCATCGTAATGTTCCTACAACCAATGGACTCACTTTCAAGGACCTTTCATCTCGTGCTCTCAGTATTTATTGCTTATTTATTTATTATTATTGTTTCTTTTTAGGATTTGTACATTTTGTTGACTTCTGCGCTTTGGTTGGATGCCCTAGTTGGCGAGCTTTAATTGATTCTGTTATGCTTATTATTCTATAGAATTAATGAGTATGCCCACAGGAAAATGAATCTCAGGGTTGTACCTGGTGAGGTATCTGTACTTGGAAGTGTCCCAGCATTGTTTAAATGTTGCTGTTAGCGATGGTGTTACCAGCTCTGTACCATCGCAGCATCATACAGGCCCTTTGGCCCACAATGTTGTAACTTATTCTAGGATCAATCCGACCCTCCATTTTTCTATCGACCATGTGCCTGTCTGATGTCCCCACCCTAGCAGAGCATTCCACACACCCACCACTCTCAGTGTGACTAAGCCCACCTCCGATATAATCCCTATACTTTCCTCCCATCAATGGGAAACAAGTCTCTGGGTACACACTCGATCTCTGCCTCTCGCCATCTTGTCATACAGACGTGTAGCGGCAGGTTGCGTCTGAATAAAATGATTGAATTTAGGGGTGAGGGGTGTGGGCAGCTGAAGAGGGTGGTCCTGAGCGAGCAGTAAGAACGGGGAGAGGAGTCTGGTGTGATAACGGCCCTCACCGGGTGGTGGGGAGCCCGGGACGGTTTGGTCTCGGAGGACGAGCTGTGCACTCACCTTCCCGGTGGATCGGACACCCTTCCAGATGCAGAAGAAACAGATGACCCAAGCGGCAAGCAGACACAGAGCCAACTCCCACCTCAGCGCGCCTATCTTCTCGATGCCCGACGACAGACCCAGAACATTCCGCCTGGGGGGGAGAGGAAAAGAAAAGGGATAGAGGGGGAGAGTGAGCGAGAATGGGAGGGGGACAGAGAGAGTGGGGGTGAGAGGGGAGAGGGTTGGAGCAAGGAGAGAGAAGAGAGGAGACATTACTCAACCTGTGGGCCGGGGAGTGTGTGCAGGGGTGGGTGGGAGGGGTAAGGGGCCGGGAATCTCCTTCAGGTTGTGCCAAACATGCTGATCAGAAGCAGAGAAACTCGCCTCGTCCTCGAGCTGGGAAAAAGCTGGCATGCAAAAAAGCTCGGAGAACATTAAAAACAAAAGAACCAAGGGCTACCTTTGGGTCAACCCAAATTCCAATTTAGTGAGCACGCTCCGGCTGACAGTATGGCACGCTGGGCACAGCCGTGTGGGGGGGGCACCAGGCTGGCCGGGGGTGGAGTGTGTTAGCCCCCTGTCCCATGGAGCTCTGCCGTATGGCGTTCTCGACCCCGCTGGCTCAGACACCCCCACACAGTGCAGGGGGCGGGCACGGGTTTAACAAGGGCACACATGCCACACACTGCAAATAACATCAGAACACAGATTGGTGCGCATACAGATTGCCAGAGCACTCTGTTACATTACAAACGAACCCCCCCGCCCTCCACCCGCCAGTTCAAATGCAACAACCTCCGCGTTCCACCGCCCCACACCCCATCACGTAAGAGTAATAGATCAAACAGCAGAGATTCTGCAGGTGCTGGAAATCCAGAGCAACACACACAAAGTGCTGGAGGAACCCAGCAGGTCAGGAGAGGAATAAACAGCCGATGTTTCGGTCCTGATGAAGGGTCTCGGCCTGAAATGTCGACTGTTTATTCCTCCACAGAAGCTGCCTGACCTGCTGAGCTCTCCAGCACTTTGTGAAAGCCAGGCCTTTGCAGTGGACTGTAACTCTGACAAACCGATCACCGCTAGCACCAATGACCAGCACAGTCAGAGAGAATGCCGGGGACGGCCTACAAGTGTTGCCACGCTTCCCGGACAAAACCCATGTGATTTCCGCAGACGGGAAGAATGCAGACTCCTTACGGACAACCCCAATCGGTGACCGCTGGCGTGGTAGAGACTTGCACAAATCGCGACAGTGCCGCCTATATGTTGAACCTGTCCTATATGACTCACAGAGTCATATGCGCAGGAAGATGCCCTTTGGCCCAACCAGTCCATGCTAACCAACATTCTCACATCCCTTTAACTCTCCTACCCATTTACCTGGCCAATTACCTTTAGAACGTTCTTAATGCACCTGCCTCAACCACTTCCTCTGGCAGCTCGTTCCACACACAGACCACCCTCTGGATGAAAAAGATGCCCCTCAGGTTCCTATTAAATCTCTCTCCTCTCACCTTAAACCTGTGCCCTCTGGTTCTTGATTCCCCGTCCCTGGGAGAAGGGCTGTGTGCACTCAGGCATGAATGCGCGGCCTGTGTACAGATTGTAATATCAACCAGCGTTTGCCAGCCGCAGGAATCTTCTGCTGTGTGTGGCCGCACTTCAGACTTGTGAACTGCCCGGATAGCGGACAGTTCACAGGAGCGGAGCCTGTAGTAACCTGGGAAGGAGCTGTATAGAGTCATGTAAAATATGCATGGGATTTCAACGAACACCAGGGAATAGGCCTCACTACACTGTCCCATCACACACTCACAGGGTCACAGAGTGAAGCTCCCTCCACACCGTCCCATCACACACTCACAGGGTCACAGAGTGAAGCTCCCTCCACACCGTCCCATCACACACTGCCAGGGTCAGACACAGAGTGAAGCTCCCTCCACACCGTCCCATCACACACTCCCGGGGTCAGACACTGAGTGAATCTCCCTCCACACCGTCCCATCACACACTCCCAGGGTCAGACACAGAGTGAATCTCCCTCCACACCGTCCCATCACACACTCCCGGGGTCAGACACAGAGTGAATCTCCCCCCACACCTTCCCATCACACACTTCCGGGGTCAGACACATAGTGAATCTCCCCCCACACCTTCCCATCACACACTCCCGGGGTCAGACACAGAGTGAATTTCCCTCCACACTGTCCCATCACACACTGCCGGGGTCAGACACAGAGTGAAGCTCCCTCCACACCATCCCATCACACACTCCCAGGGTCAGACACAGAGTGAAACTCCCTCCACACTGTCCCTTCACACACTCCCGGGGTCAGACACAGAGTGAAACTCCCTCCACACTGTCCAATCACACGCTCCCGGGGTCAAACACAGAGTGAAACTCCCTCCACACTGTCCCTTCACACACTCCTGGGGTCAGACACAGAGTGAAACTCCCTCCACACCATCCCATCACACACTCCCGGGGTCAGACACAGAGTGAAGCTCCCTCCACACTGTCCCATCACACACTCCCAGGGTCAAACACAGAGTGAAACTCCCTCCACACTGTCCCTTCACACACTCCCGGGGTCAGACACAGAATGAATCTCCCTCCACATCGTCCCATCACACACTCCCAGGGCCAGACACAGAGTGAATCTCCCTCCACATCGTCCCTTAAACACACTCCCGGGGTCAGACACAGAGTGAATCTCCCTCCACACTGTCCCATCACACACTCCCGGGGTCAGACACAGAGTGAATCTCCCTCCACACCATCCCATCACACACTCCCGGGGTCAGACACAGAGTGAATCTCCCTCCACACTGTCCCATCACACACTCCCAGGGTCAGACACAGAGTGAATCTCCCTCCACACCGTCCCATCACACACTCCCGGGGTCAGACACAGAGTGAATCTCCCATCACACCGTCCCATCACACACTCCCGGGGTCAGACACAGAGTGAATCTCCCTCCACACCGTCCCATCACACACTCCCGGGGTCAGACACAGAGTGAATCTCCCTCCACACCGTCCCATCACACACTCCCGGGGTCAGACACAGAGTGAATCTCCCTCCACACCGTCCCATCACACACTCCCAGGGTCAGACACAGAGTGAAACTCCCTCCACACCGTCCCATCACACACTCCAGGGGTCAGAAACAGAGTGAATCTCCCTCCACACCGTCCCATCACACACTCCCGGGGTCAGACACAGAGTGAATCTCCCTCCACACCGTCCCATCACACACTCCAGGGGTCAGACACAGAGTGAATCTCCCTCCACACCGTCCCATCACACACTCCCATGGGGTAGACAAGGGTTCTCTGTTCTTCGCTCTCTGCTCCCATCATCACCTCCCTGCATCTATTCTCCCCCCACCCCCAATCCCCCACACACACAGTGAAACTAAATATAAAGGGTAATGAAATGAAGACCAACTGGACTGGATCACCAATATCTGTAAAGAGAAAGAGGGGTGAAAGGTCGGTGCCGTGGAGGGGGAGCGTGGCTGACAGGATGTGGGTTCTCAGGGATGTGATGTCTACACTGGGCTTTGACGTGGCAACCCTTGGCTGGAACGAAGTGGCAGAATCGACAACACGCTCGTCCCCCAGAAACAGAAACTTCATCCCACACCGGACTGACATGTCCCTCTGGTCAGCGTGTGAGACAGAGGGGGGGGTAGAGGGAGAACGAGAGTGAGGGAGGAGGGAGGGAAGGGTGACCAAGAAAGGAAAGCGAGATAAGATTTTGAGGAGGAAGGGGGAGGGGAAGAGAAAAACAGAAAAAAGGGCTGAATGGGGGGAAGTGAGATAAAAATGGGGAAGAGAGAGGAAGTGAGAGGTGCTCTGGAGAGACACAGAGAAGGAAGGGGAGGGAGAGGGAGAGAGACACACATATAAGGAGGGAGTCGGGGAGGGGAGAGCGATGCGGAGCTGTAGAGAAGACGCTGTCTGGCCTGCGAGAGGAGGGAACAATCTTTAAGTGGACAGATGTTATTTTGGTGTCAGTGATGGTGAAATCACAATCGCAACGGGCATCTACAAAAATGGAGGGAGGGGCAGGGGTGGAGGGGTAATAATTTCAACACAGGCGTTCCTACATAGAGGGTGGGTGGAGTCACTGTACACAACAGGCAGTGAGCCAGCAGCAGGATCGTTCTCACAGCAATTGCTGTGAGTGTTGAGGAAAAAAGGGTATGGAGGGGCTAATGGGAGGCTTGAGGAGGGACCCAGGACCTGTGGAGCTTAGAGACTTGGGATGGAAGGTACCACCACTGGCAGTGGGCTGCTGAACCCAGGAGGGTGGTGCAGAGGGCAAGAGGTCGAGGAGACCAGTGGCGGAGAGTTGAAGAAGAAGTCGTTGTTTCGAGGTGAGGAGAGCTGAGGCTTTGGAGGACCAGGCTCTTAAATAAATAATAAAACAAACTGCATTTGCTGGAAACAATCAAAAAGCACAGAAACAGGCCATTCAGCCCATCTTCTACATGCCAACCTTGATGCTAGCTGCATTTGGACCAGATCCCCCTAAAGCAGAGGGGCAAATTTTTCACCAGAAGGTGAGCTGGTAGAACTGGACAACGCAGATGGCTTGGGTGTGATGGGCCCTAGGGGCCTGTTTCTGTGATGTATGACCCTATGGTAACCCTACTCCTCACCCACCCCGCCATGACCGCTCCAATCTGGCTCAGGGAACAGCTCATCATCAAGCCCCAGGACACAACCTCAGATAGCCTGCACTTCCTGTTTGTTTCCGAGCCACCCCTCCCCATTTGGAAAGTGTGTAGAGTAACCGCTTGTGTAACACTTTACAGTGTCAGCGATCAGGGTTCAATTCCTGCCACAGTCCGTAAGGAGTTCTTCCCCAGACCACTAGGGTTTCCTCCGGGTGCTCTGGTTTCTTCCCACACTCTACGGCGAACGGGTTAGGGTTAGAGAGTTGTGGGCGTGCTCGTGGACACCCCCTCCCCACCCATCCTCAGACGGCGCTGGTCACTGATGGAGAATGATGCATTTCACTGCATGCTTCAACGTGTATGTCACAAATTTATAATCTCATCTCCAGCAAGAGCTGCATTCTCTTCTCACCATTGCAACACGCTCTTTCTTTCTCACACCCTCTAAAGCACCTCATTCCGTTTCTGCTCACTTGCTAATGTGTCACTGACACTTCCTGCTCCCCCCCCCCCCACTGCGACACACACTAAACGCTGGAGGAACTCAGGTCAGGCGGCGTCCACAGAGAGGAATGAACAAATGTGTCGGGACGAGGCCCTTCATCAAGAAAGGGTGCCACCCAGTGCTGAGCTGCGCCAGCATTTTGCGTGTGTGGCCCCAGACTTCCAGCAGGATCGCTGGTGTTTCACTTGTTTACTGTCTCCACTTCTGATGAGGAGCTATAGGCCTGAGAGTTTAACCCCGTTTCTCTCTTTCTGCCCCAACGGCGGTGTATTTCCTGCCTGAGAGTTTAACCCTGTTTCTCTCTTTCTGCCCCAACGGCGGTGTATTTCCTGCCTGAAAGTTTAACCCTGTTTCTCTCTTTCTGCCCCAACGGCGGTGTATTTCCTGCCTGAGAGTTTAACCCCGTTTCTCTCTTTCTGCCCCAACGGCGGTGTATTTCCTGCCTGAGAGTTTAACCCCGTTTCTCTCTTTCTGCCCCAACGGCGGTGTATTTCCTGCCTGAGAGTTTAACCCCGTTTCTCTCTTTCTGCCCCAACGGCGGTGTATTTCCTGCCTGAAAGTTTAACCCTGTTTCTCTCTTTCTGCCCCAACGGCGGTGTATTTCCTGCCTGAGAGTTTAACCCCGTTTCTCTCTTTCTGCCCCAACGGCGGTGTATTTCCTGCCTGAGAGTTTAACCCCGTTTCTCTCTTTCTGCCCCAACGGCGGTGTATTTCCTGCCTGAGAGTTTAACCCCGTTTCTCTCTTTCTGCCCCAACGGCGGTGTATTTCCTGCCTGAGAGTTTAACCCCGTTTCTCTCTTTCTGCCCCAACGGCGGTGTATTTCCTGCCTGAGAGTTTAACCCCGTTTCTCTCTTTCTGCCCCAACGGCGGTGTATTTCCTGCCTGAAAGTTTAACCCTGTTTCTCTCTTTCTGCCCCAACGGCGGTGTATTTCCTGCCTGAAAGTTTAACCCTGTTTCTCTCTTTCTGCCCCAACGGCGGTGTATTTCCTGCCTGAAAGTTTAACCCTGTTTCTCTCTTTCTGCCCCAACGGCGGAGTATTTCCTGCCTGAAAGTTTAACCCTGTTTCTCTCTTTCTGCCCCAACGGCGGAGTATTTCCTGCCTGAAAGTTTAACCCTGTTTCTCTCTTTCTGCCCCAACGGCGGTGTATTTCCTGCCTGAAAGTTTAACCCTGTTTCTCTCTTTCTGCCCCAACGGCGGTGTATTTCCTGCCTGCATCTTTTATTTCCAGCAAACTGCAGTTTCTGTTTTGATTCTCAGACTTGAGTTAGTGGGGCTGGGCTGAGAACAGGAAGCAGTGTCAGTGAGTCTGCGTTGTGTAGAGAGAGGGAGTGAGAGGTTACAGAGGGTGGGTTTCAGGGTGTGGAGAGATGGGGGCAGGTCACCCGAGTTGGAGAGCAGACAGCAGTCTGGGATCCAGACAGGAAAGTTACATCTGAGGTGAAAGATCTCCTTGAGTGGCTAGGCAGGCAGGAGGGGCAGAATCTGAGGGGAAAGGGAGGGGAGAGGAATCAACATTCAACCTGAGGCCTTGTATTTGACTTTCCTCTCAGGGTGGAATGTACCTAAGGCCATTCAGCCAGTAACCCTGTGCTGGCCCTTCCTGAGGGAGTGCCAACAAAGAACAGTCAGGGCAAGAGGAAGGGGCAGATAGTGAGGCCAAGAGTTAGACAGGCCAATGTGCAATGAGTTCAAGAGGCAAAGAGATGAAGGGGCAGCAAGGTCAAAGGGCAGACCCTGCAGCACAAGGGAGTGGCATTTAGGAGTGGGGTGCACCCCAGTGGTGCTGGGACATCCCAGTTTGGTCCTGTTCACCAAACAGAGTCACGGAGACATTGGAAAATAACGCGATCACTGGCTTTCTTACTCCCAGAATTCTGTCACGGGGGAGGTGTAGTTGGTGGTGTTGCAACTGGCACAGTCAGAGAGGTTCTTGCGCAGACGGTCCTCGATGCAGTGATCGGTGTTCCAGGTATGACCACACCTGGCCCAGGGCAGCTCGCTCTGGAAGGTCTGGAAGAGGTAGTATATTCCCCAGGCCAGGATCACGATATAGTAGACATTCAACAGAGACACGATGACGACGGAGGCACAGCCAATTCCTGTCAGGGCAGCCATACACGCAAACAATTAAACACAGCAAACAGTCCCAATTGCGTCCCCTCTTCCCTTCAACACCTCCATTCCCAAAAGCTAGCCCAGAGTTCTCCAGTTCCAGTCTGCATCAACTAACAACCATTGGCCCCAAATCCCAACCCTTGACATGAAATCCTAAACATTGGCTCCAAATCTCAACCATTGACTTCAGTTCCCAATGAATGGTCTCAAATCCCTCTAGGTCAAAATCCAAACCTACCTTCGCCCCTGGTCCCCTGCCTCACCCACCAGATGCTCTCCCTTCATCTGCTGAGTTAGACACATTTTCATCCTCTACTTCTCTCTGCCAATCCTCTCTCTCCTCAGTCCAGCCCATGGTTCTGATCAATGTGGTAACGTCACCCTTTCTGCCCTGTCTTTCTTCCAGTCCCGCACTCCTATCCTGCCCACCTCTTCCTGGTCCATCCTCCACCCCGTATCTCTCATTCTCTCCCATTTCCCTCCATCCCCTCCCTCATCTCCTCCTCCCTTTTCCTGTATGTCACCACCCATTCCCCCAGCTCCCCTACCCCTTCCCTCTCCTCTCCACCCACCCCATGCGCTCCCCTGCCCCTTCCCTCTCCTCTCCACCCACCCCACGGGCTGCCCTGCCCCTTCCCTCTCCTCTCCACCCACCCCACGCGCTGCCCTGCCCCTTCCCTCTCCTCTCCACCCACCCCATGCGCTCCCCTGCCCCTTCCCTCTCCTCTCCACCCACCCCATGCGCTCCCCTGCCCCTTCCCTCTCCTCTCCACCCACCCCATGCGCTCCCCTGCCCCTTCCCTCTCCTCTCCACCCACCCCATGCGCTCCCCTGCCCCTTCCCTCTCCTCTCCACCCACCCCATGCGCTCCCCTGCCCCTTCCCTCTCCTCTCCACCCACCCCACGCGCTGCCCTGACATGAAAGCCACACTTACCAGAGAAAATTGGGCAGAGTTTCTCCCAGCAGGTGATTCCTCCTTGGGATGTGTACTGGCCAACAGCAACTTCCAGAAAGAACACGGGCAGACCTCCACCAATCAGGAAGATAAAATATGGGATAAGAAAAGCACCTGAATGGGGAAAGAGAAGACTCACAGATAATACAAGATCAAACAAAAACTCATTGATTGTCAGACCACAGGAGTCAATCCCAGTGGCAAATTCATTGCAAATACAGGGTCATGTATATCCTCCAGCCCTAATGTGAAGCCAAGGCGCACACTCCACACATACAGGGAGTGTAGTCTACAAATTCCCCCACAAACCAATCAGGTGTGTCGTACAGCAGCAACATGGTAGTTGGTGGGTCTCAGACCCTGCCTGACCTCAGTGGAGGCTCCATCCCAGAGCCTGACTCCCACTTTGACCTTGCAATGGGGTTGGGCAGCAGCTGGCTCCCAGAACTGGTGACAGAGGAAAGCCAGGGCATTACACCATTCAACCATCAAACTCTGGAAAGTGACGACATAGGGAAGCTCAGAGGTCAGTGGCAGAACAGCTGGACATTGGGCCTGACTCAGGACAGTCTGTGCTTAACCTGGATGAAAAGGAGAGGCAGGTTGTGATACCTGTCACAGCTCAACAGCCCAGTCACAAACAAGCCTTCCTTGCTGACCAAGATACCCAAATACGCTAGTGCCAGCGGCCCGTGTATGACCCATATCCCTCTAAACCTGTCTCAACCACTTCCTTTGGCAGACTGGTTCACACACCCCTCAGGCCCCTATTAATTCCCTCTCCTTTCTCAGCTTCAACCTGTGCCCTCTGCTTCTCAATTCCTCGGCCCTAGCACAGCAGTACTGTACTCGTTCACAGCCCCTCACCATATACTCAAGGGAATTCGGCCACGAGGTAGTTGGAGGCAGTAACCCTTCCCCTACCTTCAGAGTGCCGTCTCCAATAGAGACAGGAGACACAGAGCTTTTATCTTGCTTGTTTTGGAACAGGGTTTGCAGCTGACGGTTCAAATTCGTGGACGTTTTGTCCAAGCGGCGTCACATTTCTATGCCTCAGTCACATCAGCATTATCACTACACCACTAAGGAGGCTGTAGGAAGGCCACACACACGCACACTCACACCCTCACTGGGGACACGTCCCGTACATACTAAACACACACGCACACTCACACCCTCACTGGGCACGTCCCGTACATACTAAACACACATGCACGCTCACACCCTCACTGGGGACACGTCCCGTACATACTAAACACACGCTCACACCCTCACTGGGGACACGTCCCGTACATACTAAACACACGCTCACACCCTCACTGGGGACACGTCCCGTACATACTAAACACACGCTCACACTCACACCCTCACTGGGGACACGTCCCGTACATACTAAACACACACACACGCTCACACCCTCACTGGGGACACGTCCCGTACATACTAAACACACACACACGCTCACACCCTCACTGGGGACACGTCCTGTACATACTAAACACACGCTCACACCCTCACTGGGGACACGTCCCGTACATACTAAACACACGCTCACACCCTCACTGCGGACACGTCCCGTACATACTAAACACACACACACACCCTCACTGGGGACACGTCCCGTACATACTAAACACACACACACACACACCCTCACTGGGGACACGTCCCGTACATACTAAACACACGCTCACACCCTCACTGGGGACACGTCCCGTACATACTAAACACACGCTCACACCCTCACTGGGGACACGTCCCGTACATACTAAACACACACACACACCCTCACTGGGGACACGTCCCGTACATACTAAACACACACACACACCCTCACTGGGGACACGTCCCGTACATACTAAACACACGCTCACACCCTCACTGCGGACACGTCCCGTACATACTAAACACACGCTCACACCCTCACTGGGGACACGTCCCGTACATACTAAACACACACACACACCCTCACTGGGGACACGTCCCGTACATACTAAACTACTAAACACACACACACAGAACAGACTACTCTATTCCATGGATAGGAACCATTTCCCAACATTCTGTTTAGCCACTGTGGGTTAACCTTTATTCAGTCTCTTCACAGCTCATTGTTCAAAGGCTGAGACATGACGACGATTGGAATCTAGTCTGGTCCAAATCAAAACATTCTCGGCCCCTTTCCCAGAGGTACACAAAAAATATTTTAATTTGTTTTCTGATAAACTTAACCTTGAGTTCATTCATGCAGGGTCTGAGGAAGTAGCTCGTATCAAATGACTCACTCTCACCCAAAGATCTGAGATGCCATCATCTTAACTGCAGCCAGCTCAGGCTCACGAAAATTAACCCCCTTTGCAACACACACACAAAATGCTGGAGAAACTCAGGAGGTCATAAAATCCCATGGCATTACAGGAAAGGTACTGGCATGCATAGTGGAATGGCTGGCGGGCAGAGGCAGTGAGAGGGAATAAAGGGGCCTTTTCTGGTTGGCTGCCAGTGACTAGTGGTGTTCCTCAGGGGTCAGTATTGGGATCACTATTTTTCACATAGTTTGTCAATGATTTAGATAACGGAATTGATGGCTTTGTGGCAAAGTTTGCAGAAGATACAAAGATAGGTAGAGGGATAAGTAATGCTGAGGAAGCAATGTGATTGCAGAAGTACTTGGACAAATTGGAAGAATGGGCAAAAAAGTGGCAGATGGAGTATAGTGTTGTGAAATGTATGATAATGCATTTTGATAAAAGGAACAATAGTGCCGACTATAATCTAAATGGGGAGAAAGTTCAAACATCAGAGGTGCAGAGGGACTGAGGAGTCCTCGTGCAAGACTCCCAGAAGGTTCATTTACAAGTTGAGTCTGTGGTAAAGAAGGCAAATGCACTGTTGACATTTATTTCAAGTGGAACAGAATATAAAAACAAGAACAATAATGCTATAATGCTGAGACTTTATAAGACACTAGTTATGCTACACTTTGAGCATTGTCAACAGTTTTGAACCCATATCTCAGAAAGGACATGCTATCATTGGAGAGAGTCCAGAAGAGGTTCTTGAAGATGATTCCAGGAATGAAGGGTTTACCATGTGAGGGGCATTTTAGCAGCTTCGGGCCTGTACCCACTGGCATTTAGAAAAGTGCGGGGGGGAAACCTACTGAATGTTGAGAGGACTAGATAGGACGGATGTGAAGAGGAGGTTTCGTATGTTGGGGGTACCCAGAACTAGAGGGCACAGCCTCAGAATTGAGGGGCGACCTTTTAGAACAGAGGTAAGGAGGATTTTTTTAGCCAGAGAGTAGTGAATCGGTGGGATGCTCTGCCACAGACTGTGGTGGGGGCCAAGTCCATTGGTGTATTCAAAGTGGAAGTTGATAGATTCCTGAGTGGTCAGGGCATCAAAGATTATGGCAAGAAGGAGGGTGAGCCAGATCCAGGATCAGCCATGATGGAATGGCAGAGCACTCGATGGGCTGAATGGCCTAGTTCTGCTATGTCTCACTTTTAGGCAGCATCTATGGGGGGGGGGGGGGTAATCCATGCTAGAATCTTTCCTGTACAACCAGGGGCTCTTATCTTGTTAAGCAGCCACAATTGTGGCATCTTGTCAAAGGCCTTCTGAAAATCCAAATAAACAACATCCACTGACTGTCCATTGTCTATCCCGCAATCCACCACTGTTATTTCCTCAAAGAACAACAAATTGGTCAGGGAAGATTTTCCCTTGAGGAAACTATGCTGACTACAGCCTATTTTATCATGTTCCTCCAAGTACCCTGAGACCTCATCCTCAATAATCAATTCCAACATCTTTCCAACCACTGAGGCCAGACTAACTAGCCTATAGTTTCCTTTCTTCTGCCCCTCTCCCTTCTCAAATAGTGGTGTGACATTTGCAATTTTCCAGTCTTCCAGAAGCTAGCGATTCTTGAAGGATCATTACTAATGCTTCCAGGATCTCTTCAGCCAGCTCTTTCAGAACCCTGGGGTGTACTCCATCTGGTCCAGGTGACTTATCTACCTTCAGACCTTTCAACATCCCAGGCACCTTCTCCATAGTAATAGCAACTACACTCACTTCTGTCCCCTGTCATTCTTTCGACATACTGCTAGTGTCCTCTACAGTGAAGAACGGCACAAAATATTTATTCAGTCATTTGCTATTTCCTTGTCCCCGTTACTAGCTCTCTAGCATCATCGTCCAGTGGTCCAATATCCACTCTCACCTCTCATTTACACTTTATACATCTGAAAAAAATTTCACCACCCTCTTTGATATTATTGACTAGCTTACCTTCATATTTAACCTCACTTTCTCAGTTGCCTCTGCTGGTTTTTAAAAGCTTCCCAATCCTCTAACTTCCCACATGTCTTTGCTCTATTATACGCCCTCTCTTTGGCTTTTATGTTGTTTTTGACTTCTCTCGTCAGCCACAGTTGCATCATCCTCCTTTAGAATACTTCTTCGTTGGGAAGAATCTCTCCTGTGCCTTCCAAACTGCTTCCTGGAATTCCACCCATTGTTGCTCTGCCATCATCCCTGCCAGTGTTCTTTTCCAATCAATTCTGGCCAACTCCTTTCTCTTGCCTCTGTAATTCTCTTCACTCCATGTAACATGACTTCAGCTTCTTTCTCTCTCGAATTGCGGGTGGCTTCCATCATATTATGTTCACTTTCTCCTAAGGTCCCTTTACCTTCAGCTCTCTACTCAAATCTGGTTCACTGCACAACACCCAATCCCAAACAGCTGATTCCCCTAGTGGGATCAACCACAAACTACTCTAAAGAGCCACCTCATAGACATTCTACAAATCCCCTCTTTTGGGATCCAGCACCAACCTGATTTTTCCAGTCTACCTGAACTTTGAAATTCTCCATTACTATTCATAACATTTCCCTCTACACGTCTTCTCTATCTCTCATTGTAATTTACATCCCCCATCCTGGCTACTGTCCGGAGGCCTCTGGGTCTTTTTACCCTTACAGTTTCCTAACTCTACCCACAAGAGCTCTGCATTTCCCGATCCTATGTCACCTCTAGAGATTTGATTTCATTTTTTACCAACAGAACCATCCCTCCCTGCCTATCTGCCTGTCCTTTTGATAACAATGTGCATCCTTGGATGTTAAGCTCCCAACTATGATCTTCCTTCTGGGACGATTTCAGTTATGCATTAGGGTCATATCTACCAATCTCTAACTGAGCTACAAGACAGCGTGCAGAAGAGGTTCACCAGCATGCTTGTGTGTGTGTGTGCGCGCATGTGCTGGTGTGTGTGCGCACGGGTCTGCACGTGGCTGTGTGGGGTAGGAAGCACCTGACCTGTACAACACTTCCCCCTCTGCCTCTGGGGCATCACAAGCAACGTGTGTCATCTGATCCAGCGCCTCAACGCCAAGCAGCTCTGTGAAAGCTCCTCCTCTACTCGGAACCCTCCCCCTCAGCCGCAGAGTCACTGTGGTGGGCAGAGGTGACTGCTGCCTGATATAGTCACAGCGGCCTGACACTGCTCACACAATGACTGCACTCCCCTGCACGTAATCGGGAACAGGCATGGCTCCCCACTGCTGACTGGACACCCCCCCACCACAGTTCTGAACCGCCAGGGGAACAGCACAACTGAGACTGCTGGTGTGAGAGGGGAGGGGAGAATGTCGGGGGGCTGCAGGGAGAACGAGGGTACAGAACACAGCGTGTCACCAGCTCATTCTCTGCCGCAGCCTGGAAGGTTGATGATTCATTCCCAGAACCCATGAAGGCTCAGACTGCAATTCTAATTCACAAACCACAGAGAGACATGGTGGGAGGAAGTTTATTATGCTGCAGACTCATTCTATCACACGCTGAGCACAGGAAGGCAGGCATTTTGATGAGGTGGTGACAGCGGGTAAACCACCATTTCTGGTACGTCGGAGGCCGAGGAGCTGATTTCAAACCCCACTCAGCATTTGTCCATCCCTGCACCTTATGAGGAAAGATTGAGCAAGCGAAGACTTTTCCCTTTGGAGTAAAGGATGAGAGATGCCTTGGTAGAGGTGTACAGAGTGATGAGAGGCAGAGATCGAGCGGGCAACCAGAGACTCTGTCCCAGGATGGAAATGGATAACAGAAGGGGGCATAATTTTAGGGTAATTAGAGGAAAGTATGCTGGGGTGATGCCAGAGGTGCTGGCAGAGGCAGATACGTTAGGAACATTTAAGAGACTCTTAGATAGGCATATGGATGATAGAAAAATAGAGGGTTATGCAGGAGGGAAGAGTTAGGTCGATCTTAGAATAGGTTAAAAGGTTGGCACACTGTCCTGCAGCTGTCTGGTCTGTCATTTGCAAGGTCACGTTTGAACTGCAGGGGAGCTGCCATAGTAACCACATGCTCAGCTCCAGTTACATCCCGGGGCATTGGTGGAGTCCACATTGTCCCCAGCGTGGAATGTCTCTCTGTTTTCAGAGATTCACTGACACAAAATTGTCAATCCCCACCTGCACGTTCCCCGCTCCCCTACCTCGCACCCACATTCCATTCTAATGTCATCTCTAACTTGCAGGTGGAGCCCGCCATAGCGGAAATGATCCTTTATTCCCACAGCTCGGATAGGAGCTGCCTCCTGTCACTGGCCAGTCTGACTACACGGGATGTTATACAGGGGGCTGGGGTGCCGGGAGAAGCAGATAGATTAGGGACGTTTTAGAGGCACAGGGTGATATTAAAATGGAGGTCTTTGTGGGAAGGTTAGATTGATCTCGGAGTAGTGCACTGCAATGTTCCGTATCTCCCTGAACAGACTCTTGTACAGTGGAAGTTAACTCTCAATCTCCCAGTCTACCTCATCCTGACCCTTGCCCTCGAGTGGCCAGCCTGTCTCAGTAGCTGTAATTGCAGGTGACCATCTTACTTGCTTTTCTTGTGAGACATTGTCGATGTGGAACGCTGCAAGTCCGATTCACTGATAGCTGCTTGGATCAGCCGTGGCGAGGACTGGGCCTCGAGAAACACAGAAAACCGACAGCACAACACAGGCCCTTCGGCCCACAATGCTGTGCCGAACATGTACTTACTTTAGAAATTACCCACAGCCCTCTATTGTTCTAAGCTCCATGTAGCTGTCCAGGAGTTTCTTAGAAGACTCTATCATATCCATCTCCACCACTGTTGCCGGCAGCCCATTCCACTCACTCACCACTCTCTGAGTAAAAAACTTACCCGACATCTCCTCTGTTCCTACTTCCAAACACCTTAAAACTGTGCCCTCTCGTGCTAGCCATTTCAGCCCTGGGAAAAAGCCTCTGACTATCCACACGATTAATGCCTCTCAATCATCTTGTCACCTCTATCTAAGGGTGGTAGTACTGAGAAGAGATCCATATCACGCAGCCTCTGTCTGTAACCCAACAACTGATTCGGAAGTTCGGTTAGGTACATAGAAGATAAGACGGAAAAAAGTGGAGAGAAAATTTACAAGGATGTTTCCGGGACATGGGTTACAGAGAAGGGCTGAATAGGTTAGGACTTTATTCCCTGGAGCGTAGGAGAATGAGGGGAGATTCGATAGTATACAAAATTATGAGGAGTAATGACAAAGTAAACGCAAGCAAGCCTTTTCCACTGAGATTGGGTGAGACTAGAGGTCATATGTTAAGGGTGAAAGGTGAAATGTTTAAAGGGAATTTCTTCACTCAAAGGGTAGTGAGAGAGTGGAACAAGCTACCAGTGGAAATGGTAGATGTGGACTTGACTGAAACATTGAAGAGGTTTGGATAGGTATGTGGATGGGAGGGGTATGGACAGCTATGTTCTGAGTGCAGATCAATGAGATTAGACACAATAACAGTTCATAAGACATAGGAGCAGAATTAGGCCATTCAGCCCATTAAGCCATTCCATGATAGCTGATTCTGGATCCCATTCAACCTCATACACCTGCCTTCTTGCCATATCCTTTGATGCCCTGACTGATCAGGAAATTATCAACTACCTTAAATATACCCACGGACTTGGCCTCCACCGCGGTCTGTAGCAGTCTTCCACAGATTCACAACTCTCTAGCTTAAACAATTCCTCCTTACCTCTGTTCTAATGGGTCGCCCCTCAATGTTGAGGCTGCACCCTCTAGTTCTGGGTACTCCCAGCACAGGAAACATCCTCTCCACATCCACCTTATCCAGTCCTTTCAACATGAGATACCTTTCAATGAGGTCCCAATTCTAGTGAGTACAGGCCCAAAGCTGCCAAACGCTCCTCGTGAACTCTCTCCAATGACAACACATCCTTTCTGAGATATGGGGCCCAAAACTGTTGACAATACTCCAAGTGCAGCCTGACCAGCATCTTATAAAGCCTCGGCATTATCTCCTTGCTCTTATATTCTCTTCCCCTTGAAATGAATGCCATCGAATTTGCCCTCTTTATCACAGGCTCAACCTGTAAATTAACCTTCTGGGAGCCTTGCACGAGGACTCCTAAGTCCCTCCGCACCTCTGATGTTTGAACCTCCTCCCTGTTTAGATAACAGTCCGCACTACTGCTCCTTTTACCAAAATGCATTTTCATACATTTCCCAACATTTTTTGGCCACTTCCAATTTGTCCAAGCCCTGCTGTAATCACATTGCTTCCTCAGCACTACCTACCCCTCCACCTATCTTCGTATCATCCACAAAACCATCGAGACCATTATCTACATCACTGACAATGTGAAAAGTAACAGTCCCAAAACTGACCCCTGAGGAACACCATCACCCACAGGCTCCCCATCCAGAAAGGCCCCCTCCTGCCTGTCAGCCATCCTCTACCCATACCGATATCTTTCCTGTAATCCCATAGGATTTTATCATGTTAAGCAGCCTCATGAGTGGCAATTCATCAAAAGCCTTTTAAAAATCCAAGTAAATGCCATCCACTGCCTCCCCCATGCCCATCCTGTTGTTACATCCTTGAAGAACTCTAACAGATTCGTCAGGGGAGATTTCCCTTCACGGAAATCAGGCTGACTTTGACTAATTTTATAGTTAGTGTCCAAAGCATGGACTAGATGGGCCAAAGGGCCTGTTTCTGTGCTGAAGTGCTGGAAGACTCTATTATCCGTTTATTGCTGCTTAAATTTCACCGAAACCCCCTGAGGTAACACAGTTCTCTCCACTCCAGTCAGGGTAAACTTGTGCACACTCTGGGAACACTTCACTCTGACATTACAGAGTCACCACCCCTTCTCCCACCAGCGTTTCGTGCTCATCTCCAGTTCCCTCTGTGAATCACTGTGGTCCTCCCGATGAAGGGTGACCCATAGTGGGGAGTGACGGAATGGTGAGATTACCCAGACAGGGGGTGTGTGACTGGGGAACCTGTGGGTGGGGGGGTGTGACTGGGAGGGGAACCTGTGGGTGGGGGGTGTGTGACTGGATGGGGATCCTGTGGGAGGGTGTGTGTGACTGGGGAACCTCTGGGTGGGGGTGTGTGACTGGATGGGGATCCTGTGGGAGGGGGTGTGTGACTGGGGATCCTGTGGGTGGGGGTGTGTGACTGGATGGGGATCCTGTGGGTGGGGGTGTGTGACTGGATGGGGATCCTGTGGGAGGGTGTGTGTGACTGGGGATCCTGTGGGCGGGGGTGTGTGACTGGATGGGGATCCTGTGGGAGGGGGTGTGTGACTGGGGAACCTCTGGGTGGGGGTGTGTGACTGGATGGGGATCCTGTGGATGGGGTGTGTGTGACTGGGGATCCTGTGGGTGGGGTGTGTGACTGGGGATTCTGTGGGTGGGGGTGTGTGACTGGATGGGGATCCTGTGGGAGGGTGTGTGTGACTGGGGATCCTGTGGGTGGGGGTGTGTGACTGGATGGGGATCCTGTGGGAGGGGGTGTGTGACTGGGGAACCTCTGGGTGGGGGTGTGTGACTGGATGGGGATCCTGTGGGAGGGGGTGTGTGACTGGGGATCCTGTGGGTGGGGGTGTGAGACTGGATGGGGATCCTGTGGGAGGGGGTGTGTGACTGGGGATCCTGTGGGTGGGGGTCTGTGACTGGGGAACTTGTGGGTGGGGGTGTGTGACTGGGTGGGGATCCTGTGGGTGGGGGGGTGACTGGATGGGGATCCTGTGGGTGGGGGTGTGTGACTGGATGAGGAACTTGTGGGTGGGGGTGTGAGACTGGGAGGGGAACCTGTGGGAGGGGGTGTGTGACTGGATGGGGATCCTGTGGGAGGGTGTGTGTGACTGGGGATTCTGTGGGTGGGGGTGTGTGACTGGATGGGGATCCTGTGGGAGGGTGTGTGTGACTGGGGATCCTGTGGGTGGGGGTGTGTGACTGGATGGGGATCCTGTGGGTGGGGGTGTGTGACTGGGGATCCTGTGGGTGGGGGTGTGAGACTGGATGGGGATCCTGTGGGAGGGGGTGTGTGACTGGGGATCCTGTGGGTGGGGGTCTGTGACTGGGGAACCTGTGGGTGGGGGTCTGTGACTGGGTGGGGATCCTGTGGGTGGGGGGGTGACTGGATGGGGATCCTGTGGGTGGGGGTGTGTGACTGGATGAGGAACTTGTGGGTGGGGGTGTGAGACTGGGAGGGGAACCTGTGAGTGGGGGTGTGTGACTGGATGGGGATCCTGTGGGTGGGGGTGTGAGACTGGGAGGGGAACCTGTGAGTGGGGGTGTGTGACTGGGGATCCTGTGGGTGGGGGTGTGAGACTGGGAGGGGAACCTGTGGGTGGGGGTGTGTGACTGGGGATCCTGTGGGTGAGGGTGTGAGTCTGGATGGGGATCCTGTGGGAGGGGGTGTGTGACTGGGGATCCTGTGGGTGGGGGTCTGTGACTGGGGAACCTGTGGGTGGGGGTCTGTGACTGGGTGGGGATCCTGTGGGTGGGGGGGGTGACTGGATGGGGATCCTGTGGGTGGGGGTGTGTGACTGGATGAGGAACTTGTGGGTGGGGGTGTGAGACTGGGAGGGGAACCTGTGAGTGGGGGTGTGTGACTGGATGGGGATCCTGTGGGTGGGGGTATGAGACTGGGAGGGGAACCTGTGAGTGGGGGTGTGTGACTGGGGATCCTGTGGGTGGGGGTGTGAGACTGGGAGGGGAACCTGTGGGTGGGGGTGTGTGACTGGGGATCCTGTGGGTGAGGGTGTGACTGGGGACCTTGTGGGTGAGGGTGTGTGACTGGGCGGGGAACCTGTGGGTGGGTGGGTGTATGTGACTGGGGAACTTGTGGGTGGGGGTGTGTGACTGGGGAACCTGTGGGCGGGGTGTTCCTGCTGCCCCTGTCTGTCTGGATGGGTGAGGTTGTGGGTCCGGGAGGAGCTGTTGGAGTCGCCTGGGTGAGCAGCCGCGGGACGTTGTGTAGACGGAACACGCTGCGGTCACGGTGTGTGTTGGTGGGAGCGAGTGTTGTGGAGTGTGGATGGGCCACAGATTCGGCGGACTGATTTGTCTTGAATGTCGCTGATCTTGTTTAGATTTTCAAACCTTAACCAAAGGTTTTATTGTACTGAAATATTTTTCTGTTATTTTCCAGTGCAATCTTAATCCTAGCAGCTAATCAAGGCCCCACCCACTCTGACATTCTCTCTTCTCACACCCCATTGGGCAGAAGATGCAAAATACTAAAAACTCGTACCAATAGGATCGAGGACAGCTCCAGGGCATTGGCATCTGTATTGGTTTATCAGTGTCACATGCACGGAGATACAGTGAGAAGCTTGTTCTGCACACTGTCCATACCGATCAGATCATTACACAGTACATTGAGGTAGAATCAGGGAAATGCAGAATGCAGAAAGAAGTGTCACAGTCACAGAGAGTGCAATGGAGATGAACAATAAAGTACAAGGTCATAACGAGGTAGACTGTGAGGCCAAGTCCATCTTATTGTACAGGATCTTCATTCAAGAGTCTGATTACAGTGGAGTGGAAGTTGTCCATGACCCTGGTGGGACGTGCTTTCAGGCTTCTGTATCTTCTGCCCCTTGGGAGGATACAGAAGAGGGAATCTCTGAGGAGAGAGGTCTTTGATGATGCTGGCTGCTTTACTGAGGATGTGACAGAGCCCATGGATGTGGTGAGCTGTGTCCCAGCTCTGCAGTTTCTTGTCCTTACCATTTTGCATTACCAAGCAGAACGCTTTCTATAGTGCCTCAGTAGAAATCAGACAGTCCCCAAGTACAGTAAGGATTCTAGACTGCACAATCTACCTCATTCTTATCTTGCACCTTCTTGTGTGACTGCAGTACACTTCCTTCTGCATTCTGCTTTCCCTCATACTACCTCAATACAGCGTGCAATGATTTGATTGGGTGACAGGGTGGAGACGCGTCGCTACCACAGGAAGAGTAAGGCACTCTCTCCCTCCACTAGCTTGCAGGCCACCCTTGAGCGAGACTTGATTATGCAACCTTTGATGCCAGGCAGAGAATTTCTAAAGAGTATTGATAATGTAAAGACGCTGCCCAGAAGGCAATGGCAAATCAGTTGTGTAGAAAGATCTACCAAGAACAATCATGGTCATGGAAAAATCATGATCACCTGGGTGATATGATGTGGCATATAATGATGACGATGAATGACTTGCTCAATATAAATGGTATTCAAGACAAGCTTTTCACTGTACAGAATGTACTGCTTTGCCAATTTATCTACTAATCCATGAGCTCCACACCTTTCGTTCTGTGAACCCCTCAGACAGGTCAGGCTGGTTACTGGATGGAGGTGACTGGCAGCAAACACAAGGGGCAATTGTGTCTTTTTTTAAGAGATCTGTATTTCAGTCACAACGCGTCAGGCTCTAAACACTGAGAATCTCAGGCTTGCAGTAGTTCCCTGTAAACATCTGCAAATTCCTCCTCTGCGCAGCCTGGCTTTGTCTGGAACTCGTGCCCCGAACAAGGGACTCTGCAGGTGCAGGAAATCTGCAGCAACACACACAATGTGCTGGGGGATCTCAACGGGTCAGGCAGCATCTATGGAGAGGAATTTACGCTCAATGTTTCGGGCCAAGACCCTTCATTAGGACTCATTGTACCAGGGAACTGTTCAATAGTCTTATAACAGCAGGAAAGAAGCTGCCCTTGAACCTGGCAATCTGTCCTTTCAGGGTTTCGTCTCCTCTGCCCAATGGGAAAGGGAGAAGACAGAACGTCTGGGGCGGGTGGGGTCTTTGGTAATTACACTGAGACAATGAGAAGTTGGACCGTGTCCATAGAGGGGGCAGATGGTCCCTCTGATGTGCTGATCTGTGTCCGCCCTCTCTGGAGTTTCCTGTGGCCACAGCATCTCGAATGTGCTGTCAAAGAAGGTGCTGGAATCAGCTACAATCTAATAGGTGAGGTACAGCAGGGAATGGATCGAAAACAACTAACTTCTCTACTATCCTTGTCCTTCCAGCTTGTAGAGGACCTCTAACCCAATGGATCACATCAATTTCTCCAACATCCAGTAATTCAGATGGAGTGGACAAGGAGAGGACATTTCCTGTAGTGGGGAAGTCTAGGTCCAGATGGCATGGCATCAGAATAGAGGGGCGTCCATTTAGAACAGAGATGAGGAGGGGAGGGATGTTTTTAGCCAGAGGGTGGTGAATCTGTGGAATTCATTGCCACAGATGGCTATGGAGGAAAGGTCACTGGGCATATTAAAAACAGAGGTTGATTACTTCCTGATTACTCAGGGCAGGAGAAAGGGGTTGAGAGGTTTAATAAATCAAAGTAAAAGAGCAGGGAAGGGTCAATGAGCAACTGTGAGTTGTTGGCTGGTTCACCAGGAGAGCAGTTTGGTTTGGTGTTCACTGGGTCACTCCTCCACCCATGGTCTGCTTCAGTATCACATAACACGTCCACTTGGAACCCTGCCTGGTATTTCATTAGGAGTTTGAGGAGATTTGGTATGTTACCAAATTTCTAGAGAAAACCCCTAGCTCACTCAATTATTCTCATAAAACGTGCTCCTTAATCGAGGAAAAAACTCCTGGTAAATCTCCTCCGTGCTCTCTACAGCATCCAGATCCTTCTGGGTCGGAACTGAGCACAATTCTCCAAATAAAGGCTTAGTGGGAATTTTTGACCCCACTAGCCCTTAAGACCATAAGACACAACAGCCAAATCAGCCCATTCAGCCCATTGAGTATGCGCTGCTATCCCAAAATGGCTGATTTATTATCCCTCTCAACCTCCTGCCTTCTGCCTGTAACCTTTGACATTAGTAATTAAGTACTTATCAACATTGGCTTTAAATATACCCAACGACCGATTCCACAGCCATCAGTGGCAATAAATACCACAGCCTCACTCTCTGGCTAAAGAAATTCCTGCTTATCCCTGTCTTAAAGGGATTAAGTACTGTGGGAAGCATTCTAACTCATTGCGTCATCGTGTGGCGTGGACAGGATTGGGAAAAGCTGCAGAGACTTGCAGACTTAGTCAGCAGCACCAGCCTCCCCAGCAACAAGGACATCTTCAAAAGGCAATGCCTCAAAATGGCAGCATCCATCATTAAGAACCCCTTCATCAGGGTCAGGCCAAAATATCAACCCTTTGTTCTTTTTCATATATGCTGCCTGACATGCTGAGTTCTACGTGTGTCACTCTGAATTTCCAGTATCTGCAGCATCTTGTGTTTATAACCAATGAGGATAAAGGAGAGGTAAAAAGCCAACCAATGGAAATACAGGAAGGCTAACCAATAGTGACAAAGCAATGCAGAATGCTAACCAATACAGATAAAAACAATTCAGTAAGCTAACCAATGGGGATAAAAGAGATACAGAAAGCTAACCAATGGGGACAAAGGATACTCGAGGATAACCAATGGTGGGAAAGGAAGCACAGAAGCAAACCAATGAGGACCAAGGAGACTCCAAAGCCAAGCAGTCATGATAAATCAGATGCAGAAGGTTAGCCAATAGGGAGAAAGGTCACTCCAAAGACTAACGAATCGTGGTAGCATTCAGAAGGAGATGTGCCAGTCTCTTAGAAAAAGGGTTTGCAGGATGTTGGTGGGAGGGCAGGGATAGGTGTATCTCACCAGGTCGAATAACCTCGGTATATTCAATAAGCTGTACAGTACAGAATCAAGACCTTCAGGCCAAAGCTCATGGTGATGTTTCTTCTCCACAAAACGGCTTCACTGTCCATTCATGGGACAGCGACATAGATGTCGAGGCCGCCATTCGTTGCCCAGACTCTGTTGTGGGGTAGTTTGGGAGTCAAATCGAGACTAGATAAAGAGGACAGATTCCCTCCCCTGATGGCCACCAGGCAGCACCGTGGGCTGTTAAGCGATGACTTGGCAGATGCCAGGTTTCCGACACTCCACCATGGGAGAGGCACAGCTCCACCAGACAGGCAGAGAAGAGTGCTGGTGTTACCCCAGGTGGAATGAGGGGCAGCTTCACACAGCAGGCTGGGTGGGGGAGTAGCCTGATTCTGAGAGGCGTAGACCATGAGGCACAGGAATAAAATTAGGCCATTCGGCCCATCAAGTCTGTGCCACCATTTCATCATGGCTGATCCATTCCTTCTCCGCCCATCTCTCCTGCCTTCTCCCTGTAACCTTCGATGCCCTGACTAACCAAGAACCTATCGACCTCTACCTTAAATATATCCAACAACCTGGTCTCCACACAGCCGTCTGTCGCAACGAATTTCAGATGCACCACCCTCTGGCAAACCTTCCTCCTGATCTCTGTTCTAAATGGACACCCCTCCACTCTGAGTGTGAGAGACACACCTGTGACTCCTGAGTCAGAGGGGGCAGGTTCAGAAAATTAAAAACAGCCAACAGATTTCTTCAGGTGTCCCATGGAAAGCATTGCAACACAGTCTTGTGTGGAGAGAAAACGCTGCAGAAAGCTGTGGGCTCAGCCTCTCCAGCAACGAGAGGTGGTGTCTCAAAAAGGCATCGTCCATCACGAAGGACCCTCGCTTCCAGGACCTGCCCTCTTCCCGTTACTACAAGCAGGGAGGGGGGACAGAGACTGAAGACACACACTCAGACTGGCTTCTCCTCTTCCACCTCTCTGACTGGCTCATCAACCATGGACACGGCCTCAGCATTCCTTTTCACTTCCTTGTGCACTATTTATTTAATAACTATGCAGTTTTCCGTTATAATTTATAAATTTCATGAGGTCTGCGGGTGATAATAAACCTGGTTCTGATTCTAGGGAAGAGAAAGAAAATGTCTGCATTAACGACGAGATTAGGGCTCAGGAGGGGAGCTTGTGTCCAGCAGGAGACGTGTGCGTCAGCACAGGAAGGAAGCATCAGCAGAATGACTTGAAACCCATCGTGATGTGGCAACTGGTTTGCTGCCTTTCCACCACAGGTCCACTCTTTCACAGACAACAACAGGTCTGTAGGAAGAGGGGAGGGAGAGTCAGAACATGCCAGGGTAGGAGGCCCTCCTCACTTCCTCCAGAACACAATGAACAAGCCCAGAGATAGTTTTTACACTTCTGTATGTCTTCAATTACAGTTCCAGTTTCCACTTCACTCAGCCACATTAATGACTGTACAAGGAGCAACTGATATCTGCCTGCAGGCGTATTCCTGGGCCTTTCCTTCCAGTTTGGTGGTCTGACAGAGGGGATGCAGTGAGGCATAATCACAAGAGATTCTGCAGAAGCTGGGAATCCAGCACAACAAACACAAGATGCTGGAGGAACTCAGCAGGCCAGGTAGCGTCTACGGACAGGAATAAACAGTCGATATTTCTGGCGGAGACCCTTCAACATCCCCTCACTAAAACTCGCAGGCAGCACAGTGGCGTAGTGATTAGTCAAACAGTATTATAGTGCAAGTGATTTGGGCTCAATTCCCAAGCTGTCTGTAAGGAGTTTGTACGTTCTCCCCATGACTGCATTGGTTTCCTCCCACAGTCCAAAGACATACCAGTTAGGGTTGGTAATTTACAGTCGTGGTTCTGGCACACCACCCGAGGGCGGTGGGGAAGAGGGGGAGGGAGAGGGAGAGGGAGAGGGAAGGTGAGCAGGTGCACAGCTGCACAATAACTGAAATGCTCCCGTGTACATAGTCTTTGTTGCCGCACAGCTGAAAATTTCTTTTATATAATGTTTCATTAAAATGCTGCTCAGTTTTCAAGCCATGTATAAATTTCCTGTTCAGAGCAAAGGCTAGTCCGCACAGCTGTAAAATAAATTCGAGGGAATGCTGCTGTTACATAATCTTGTTTAAAGCCAAGCCCACTGCTACCACTCAAGAGGCTCCCTGGGGTGGTACACGAGGGCTCCCTCACCAGTAACAGAGCCTCACTAGGCAAGCAGCCACGTCCGGTGGGACGTTAACCACGTCACCCATTGTGACGTTTCCCAAATGTTGTTGTGTCGGGTACAGGAAACCACACCCTGCAGCAAGTCACTGGTTCACTGTAGCTCACTGATCACCACACTTCAGCACTGGCATCAGTCACCAGGTCCCAACAGTGAAATTCATTCCAATTTATGTGGTATTAGTTGCTCCACACCAAACTAAACATGGGACACTTAGCGTGAAAGAAGCTCTGTTCACTTTCTTTGTGATCGTCTGCAAGAAGGTGCATTAGACTCGTTTTGAACTCAGACACATGGAGGATAGAAAAATGGAGGTTATGTGGGAGGGAAAAAGTCAGATTCATCTTAGAGAGGGTTAAAAGGTCGACACAATGTGAAGGCTTGGACTGTGCTGTAACATCCATGTTCTAAAACGTGGGTACAGTATGGGGGGGGTGGAACGCAGAGGACTTTTACATGACAAGTGGTGGGAGTGTACAACATTCTATCGGGGTGGTGTAGAGGCAGGTACATTAGAGACATTAAAGAGACTCTTAGATAGGAAACTGGAGGGAGGGAAGGGTTCGATTGATCTTAGAATAGGTTAAAAGTTTGGCACAAAATCATGGGCTGAAGGGCACGTGAAGTGTTGTACTCTACTGTTCTACTATGAGGGGGCATAGTGAGATATATGAGATGTCTGGAGGGAAGTACAGGGCGGACGCCGGAGGCAGGAGTAGTGCGTAGAATGCCCTGTCATGAGTAGGTGTAGAGGCAGATAGTTTCGGGACGTTTCTGAATCCAAATCACTGGCATGTGTCGTGACATTTGTTGTCTTTGAGGCAGCAGTACAATTCAATATATAATGGAGAAAATAACTGCACTACAGTAAGCATATATCAAATAGTTGCAATAAATAAGTAGTGTGGAAATAGAAATGAAAAAGTGGTGAGGTAGTGTTGGTGGGTTCGGAAGGCAGAGGGAAAGAGCTGTTTCTGAATTGTTGAGTGTGTACCTCCTTCCTGCTGGTGGTAATGAGAACAAGGCGTGTCCTGGGTGATGGGGGTCCTTCACAATGTAAGCCACCTTTCACTGGCATCGTTCCTTGAAGATGTGCTGGATACTGCAGAGGCTGGTACCCATGATGAAGCTGATTGAGTTGACAACTGTCTGCAGCCTGTTTCGATCCTGTGCAGTAGACCACCTCCCCTACACCAGACGATGATGCAGCCACTTAGAATGTTCTCTGCAGTACATCGGCAAAAATTTGCGAGTGTCTTTGTTGACATACAAACTCCTCAAACTCCTGATGGAATGTAGCCGTTGTTGTGCCTCCTTTGTAGCTGCATTGATATATATATAGTCCAGGACAGACCCTCAGAGATATTGACAGCCAGGAAATTGAAATTGTAAACTCTTTCCACTTCTGATCCCTCTATGAGGACTCATGGTAGGGAGGTGGTTCTACGAGGGGAAGGATTCTTCCAGAGTGGCTGATACACAGAGGAGGTGGAGGAATCAGACACAGTTTAGACTGGTACTTCAATGGATGGGGTACAGAAGGGGAGAGTTTTAATGTGGGCATATGGGTTTAGTGTGTGTTGGATGGCATGATGTGTACCGGTTAGCGCAAACATTCTGCAGTGCCAGCTGTGAGATCCGGGTTCAGTTCCTGCCACAGTCTGTAGGAATTTGTACCTTCTCCGCGTGGTTTCCCGTCCGGTGCCCGTTTCCTCCCACATTCCAAGGACGTACGGGTTAGGGTCATGCCACGTTGGTGCTGGCAGCGTTGCGGCCCGTGTGGGCTGCCACAGCAGAACCCTCACTGATTTAATTTGATGCAAAAGACACTTTTCAAAGTTTAGATGTACGTAAGACAAATTAAGCCCATCATGAGATGAAATCACTGCACCCAAGAGACAGACATTAAACTAGGCAAGGACACAGTCCTAATGAGGGGGGATCGGACTAGAGTAGATCAGAGGTTACAGGCCTGGGGCTCACAGACCCCTATGCTTGATGCTGAAAAAGTGGGAGTTCCTGATGTAGATGGACAGTAGAGGTCAGCAGGACACAGAGTGGCCAAAAGGGCCCTTTTGTTGTATGGCTCTAAGACTCACTCACTTGATGTCAGCAAAGGAGAGTCCGTGAGGAACAATTCAAAGATGGCTGGAAATTGAAGGCAAACAGCAGGTAGGAAAGGTATTTGAGTAGATCTGATGAGCCGGGTGTTTTGATAAAGCCCTCACCACGTGAGCTGGGCTCCAGGTGTCAGATCAACAGCATCACACCTCAGTGGTTTCAGCAGATTCTAGCATTTTCCGACAGGTTACGATGGAGAGCATTCTGACTCGTTGCATCATCATCTGGTGCGGAGGCTCCGACGTATCGATCGGAAGGAGCTGCAGAGCATTGTAGACTCATCGTGGGCACAATCCTCCCCACCAGTGGGGCCGTCTTCAAAAGGCGATGCCTCAGGAAGGCAGCATCCATCAGTAAGGACCCTCACCACCCAGGACATGCTCTCTTCTCATTACCACCAGGAGGTACACCAGAGTGAAGACACACACTCAACCGTTCAGAAACAGCTTCTTTCCCTCTGCCGTCAGATTTCTCGATGGTCCATGAACCCATGAACACTCTCTCACTATTTTGCTCTCTTTTTCTACTTTTAAGGACTTTTTAACAATTCATGTTTTCAGTTTTTTTATTTGCATGATCGCCCCATTATAGGAGAGACGTTGAGGCTTTGGAGAAGGAGCAGAAGAGGTTTACCAGGACTCTGTCTGCATTAGAGGGCACATGCTCTAACCAGAGGTTGGACAAAGCTGGTTTTTTCCCTGTGCTGGGCTGTACTGTTCATTGTTCTATTTTGTAATTGCTCTACGTTTGCACGCTTGTTTTCGTCAGTCTTTATGTAGATTTTCAGATATTCTGCTGTATCCCTTTTTGCTGTAAGCGCTGGCAAGAAAATGACTCTCAAGACACCTTGATAATAAATTTACTTGGACTGCTCTTTGACTTTTGAGGGCAGAATAGGGTTGGTTAAATGGATGGTCTGGTCAGTCCAGACTTGATGGCCCATAGGGTCTGTTTCTGTGCTGAATCTCCCTCCGACCAAGATGGGCTCGAGGGTTCAGAGTTCAGGTCCTTGCCATCAGCTCCCGCCAATGCCCAGACCAAGCCACGTTCTTGATTTAAAACATGAGAGACACTTAATCCCAACAGCGTGACCTTAATTCTCCTCAGTTCCTCTGAGAATTTGAATTTAACTCTTTTTGTGAAGTAACTTGATATTTATTTTGCATCATTTCAGATTATGCATTTGATGATTTGCATAAAATTCAGTAGAATTAACAGAGTTGTGTGCCAGAGAGATCACTGTGTGAATGGCCTGACGAGCAGTGAGCATATTTGATGTCACAGAGAAATAACTAGGGAGTGAGATTCATTGAGGGAGCTCCTCCTGAGGTCTAGCACAGACACAACGGGCCAAATAACCTTCTTTGCAATAATTGGGAATTAGTAATTGGATCCCACGGAGCAGAGGAGCAATCTAGGGGAATGCAATTCAAATGGAAGAGTTATGCAGTAATTAGTGCAATCGCTTTTCAACGCCAGCGGTCGCTAATCGGGGTTCAATTCCCACCACGATCCGAAAGGAATCTGTATGTGAGCAGAGTGGCAAGCAAAGCAGCATCTTTCTCCATGTCAGGCAGGCCCCCCACCCGAGCCCGTCCGGTCTCCCTCTCCATCAGGTACGTGTCCCACGCCACAGTTTGGGCACAGTTGCTGCTCTGCATTCACTGGGCTCCCGGACCAACTTGGCTCGCCTCAGTGCCCAATTCACTCTGCAGCCATTGCTCCATCTATCAGGTTTCAATTGTTTTTGATTTGGACAATTTGTCCTCTTTTCCATGTTGGATGCCCTATTGGCCTTGTATTCCATTTACTTACTCATTCATCTAATGACTGTGTTTCTGTATTTTGTGGGCGCCTACAAGAAGATGAATCTTATGTGCTATATATTCGGATTATAAATTTGAGCTTTGCACTGTGACCACGTGAATTTCCTCCCACTGTCCGAAGACGTACGGGTTAGTGCCAGCGAGTGGTGGGCGTGCTGTGTGGGTGCCGGAAGCACGGTGACCCTTGCGGGCTGCCCCCAGCACAGCCTCAGACTGTGCTGCTGATTGACGCATTTCACCCAACGTTTCAAGCTCATCTAATCTTCCTCCTATATTCCAAAGGTGTTTGGGTTAGTAGGCTAATTGGTCACCTGGGTGTGAGTGGGCTTGACGCCCTGCAACATCTCAAAATAAAGAAATAAAAGAGAATCCTCAGCACAGGGAAAGCTTCAGGGTCTTCTATACTAATGCAATCACATGATGATCACATCTCACACACGTGCAAAGGTGCTTCTCGTTTGGGTGCTCGAGCAGTAGCCAGCAGAAGTTTATTCGTTCAGATTGCGATTTCCCAGTGCAGACAAACCTCGTGCCCTCACCCCTGGTGTCAGCTCTGTAGTGCGTTTCATATTTGGGTAGTATTGTAAATATATTGTTTCGTTAAGCATTCTCTGCTTGTTTACATCACTCATTACAGGTCATATGTAAACGTATGTGACTGACATACATAACACACCACGTCATGTTTATGCACCTCACCAAAGAGAAACTAGATACACAAGGGACCCCGGCTCCCGTGGGATATTTGTGTACTCAGACCCTCAGTCCCGACAGTGTGTGGGATCTCTGTCCCTGGAAGGTTTGATACCATCCATGTGAATTTCTTTGTCCGAGCAAAGGTGTTTGAACATTCAGAGGTGTCTCCCACTGTCAGCCCCAGTTACTGGAATCGTGTTGAATCATCTTTGGTCATAAGTACTTTGGGTCTGAGAGCCTCCACTGAGTGTGTCTCCAGGAGATCTCCTGCTTGCTGTGATTAATAAAGATCACCAGAATCAGTGGAGTTTCTCCGACCGACCACTCTGCCTTTCACCTGGCGTCGGAGATCAAACCGCCGTGTACCCGCGGCTGAAATCATCACCAGATCATGGGACCGATCGAGTCGTCAGCCAGTGCCTGCTTCCCTGGGTGGAAGTGGCTAATGCAAGAGGGCATCATTTTAAGGTGTTTGGAGGGAAGATTGTGGGGGGGGGGGAGTATTTTTACACAGAGTGACCAGTCTGTGCCGCGCACTGCGGGGGGTGGCCGGAGGCAGATACATCCAGCACATTTCAGAGATGGAAGGAAGATGGAGGGAAGGGTTAGATTGAGTTTGGAGTAGGTTGACCGGTCACATCGTCGTGACCTGCACAGGCTTGTAATGTCCCATGTCCTAACTAGTCCACATGGGTGAGCCCTCTCACCCAGTACCGGGAGTGCAAGTGAAGCTTATGGAATCAGAACGTCTATCTCACTAACCAGGCAGTTCCAGTGTTTGGAACCTCTTACAGTTCAGTAACAGAGACACTGAGGCACAACACCAGTCCAGAGATATTTGCAAATCCAGGTTAGCAACAACTCTAGACAGAAGGCTTTAGTTCACAAAATGTATTCCAGTGAGTACTGCCAGCAAAGGCCGGGCAGATTGCTGATACCGATATTTTAATTTCCAAATCTACCAATTAAAAATAGAACTGGCAGATTGGTGTAGGAAGCCTTGTCAATTCTTGATAGATGTCCAAGGAGATATTATGGAACAAATTAAACAGCAACAAGATATTAATTCTACACGTGACATAATCACAAAACCATATAAGGCAAAACTAAACACACTGTCCAAAGCCTCTTGTCTCCCGCCCACCTCGGCGGATGGAATCTCTCCCCAGTCAAGGTCTGACCTACCCAGAAATGAGGGCTTTACTCACCTCCACCATTCTTGTAGCAGAGATACGGGAACCTCCAGACATTGCCAAGCCCGATGAACCCCCCGGCGACAGATAGAATGAAGTCGAGCTTGCTGGCCCATTTCTCCCGCTGGACCTTGCCATCTGCCTCGTCCTCTGGTCTTGTCCCAGGGCTCTTCCCAGGGGAGGGCTTCAGGATGTCCTTGTGAAAATCTTTTAAGCAATGCATCTTTTCACCCCGGGCCATTCCTGAGCTCATTCACACAGAAAGCATCCCGACACAGGCGCGCACACACACACAAACACACACACAAACACACACACACACACACACACACACACACACACACACACACACACAAACACACACGCGCGCGCACACACACACACACACACACACACACAAACACACGCACACACACAAACACACACACACACACACAAACACACACGCGCGCGCACACACACACACACACACACACACACAAACACACGCACACACACAAACACACACACACAAACACACACACACACACACACACACAAACACACACGCGCGCACACACACACAAACACACACACACACACACGCACACACACACAGGCGCGCACCGACACAGACACACACAGATACAGCAACGGGTATATACATACATACAGGGGTACACACATACACCCACAAACACAGGGGCATACACACATATAAACATACAGAGGTATACAGACACGCGCGCGCACACACACACACATGTACACCCACAAACACCCCCGTACACACACACACACAAACACCCCCGTACACACACACAAACACCCCCGTACACACACACACACACACGTACACCCCCGTACACACACACACACAAACACCCCCGTACACACACACACACACACACACACACAAACACCCCCGTACACACACACACACACACAAACACCCCCGTACACACACACACACGTACACCCACAAACACCCCCGTACACACACACACAAACACCCCCGTACACACACACACAAACACCCCCGTACACACACACACGTACACCCACAAACACCCCCGTACACACACACAAATACCCCCGTACACACACAAACACGCACACACACAGAGGAAAAGAAAGAGAGAGGGTCTAAATCAGTTATGTTAATCTCAAAATAAAAGCGAAATATGAGTCGGATTATAATCCGATGCCTCCCTCCCGAACCCCCCATCACAAAACACGGATCAATGAATGCCATGTTCCCCACCCCGGCTCCCTCCCCCCACCGCCCCCTCCCCCTCAAACCGCGAGCCGAGCCAACCTCCATTTTACCTTCACTTGAAGAAAGCATAACGCTCGCTTTCATTCCACCCCCCCACCCCGCCTCGCCACCACCACCACTCCCCGGGGCGAATGCAGACCCTTTGCCCAAGGAAGCCGCTCGTTTGCGGCGCTGCTTCCCGCTCGGTGCCCGGGAATTCTCTTCAACCTTTCTCTTTGCTCGCCCGCTTCGACCGCCCTCCCTTCTACACAACACTTCACAATCGTTTCACTGAAGTGCTGAGAGCGTGTTTGATTAAAATCTTTGTTAACATTATTTTTTCTCTCTCTCTTTGTTCTTTAATGTTTTCTTTAAACGATTAGAAAAACATAATATTCACTCCCAGGGCGATACCTACAGCTGTACGGGACTCGGAGAATAACGCCTCTTACTCGCTCCAGTACACTTGTCCGCCTTTCTGTTTGAGAGAATAACAAAAATAGAAAAAAGAACAAAAAAAGAGAGGGAGAGAGAGATAGATAGAGGAAGAGAGAGGGGGATACAGCAACGGGAAAGGAACACACAATCGCGAACAAACGCCCCAGAAGGCAGCTATCCTTCAATAGATTATTTTTGGATTAACATCTTCTAAAACATACAAGCAGTGTTTTCAGATGATTAAACGGGTGCGGGGAAAGATTCAGTGGCTGGTTATTCCTGGGCAATTCGTTTTAAATGATGATGTCTGGACCTCGAGTCTTTGTTCCGACGCTGGACGATGCGTGTAAGGGATTCAACCGCTCAGCAGAAATTCGCCAAAAAATATTCGCATTAGATAAACCCGATTGTTTTACTTCCTCCGCTAAAGGGTTCGAGTTTGGGGCTGAAGGAGAATTTTGAAGGGAAACAGACCCCCTCCCCTACACAACCCCCGGCCCCCCGCCAGCAGGGATCTATCCGACCCGTTTATTCCCAAACCATTTTAAAACGATTCCGTGCTAAAATGCACCAACCGTCCCCCAAAGGTTTTGTTCCCGGGGAGATGGTGGATTACCTGTATCAGGGTGGCGCGGCGTGGGTGCTCGCTCAGTCGCGCACGGAGCGCTCTGTTAGTCCGCAATGAAATGAGGTCCCTGACTGACGAGTGAATTTCATTTATACGGGCCTGCTAAAGTGTTCCTCCTCGCTCAGCTTGGCTAACCTCCTGCAGACCGAGTGGAAAAAACCCAAAGCCGGCTTCCTCTTTGCGTCAGCGCGCAGATTGGCACTTGTGAGTGTGAGTGTGGGGAGGGGGGGAGGGACGGGGAGAGCGAAGCCTCGAGTCCCGGCAGCAGAGGGAGATCGCACGCCTCACTCACACAGCGCCGAGCGGCACTGCCGGCTCATGCCCCTTATCCCACCCCTCCACAACATCATCACACACCCCTCTCCTCAACAGGCTCCGGGGCAGCTTCTCCCACCACACCATCAGACCGATTAATTCCGCTGACACGATTGTATTTCCAAACTATGTTGACTGTTCTGTTCTACATCTTACTGTACAGAATATTTATTATGAATTATTATGATTTCCACATTCAGATGGAGAATTTTGCTCCATGTGTATGTGAAGGACGGAGGGAATAAAGTCAATTCAACTCACATTTGCCCTCTCCACTCCTCAACCCTCACCCCAATTCCTCCTAATTCCACCTCCACCTCCTTACCTTATCATCCCTCATCCCTCTCTTCAACCTCCTCTACTTTTCATCACCACTCAGCCCTACCAAGCCTCTCCTCTTCAATCCCACCTTCTCATACCTCCACCAGCTATTACTTTGTTCTTCCGTCCACCCCTAGCCACTGCTCACCCACAGGGCAATCCCACCTCCTACCCATAACATCCCTCATCCTCTACCTACATCTCCCTGTCCCACAACAACCTCACCTTCTCCCCTCTCCCTATTCCCCTCCCTTCTCTATCCCTCTCCCCCTCACTTCTCCTTTTCCTTATCTCCCTCTGCTCTCCCTGTCCCCCTCCTCTTCCCTCTTCCCTTCCTCCTACCCCTTCCCCTCCCTATCCCCTTCCCTTCTCCTCACCCCCTCCCTTCTCTTCAACCTCCCTATCCTACTTCCCTCTCTCCACCCCTCTCCCCTCCTCACCATTCATGGCCTCGCCCTCTTCATCCCCTTCGCACTCCTCACCCCTCTGAAGTCGCTGGCAGACTTGCTGAGTTCCTCACAAATTTCCTGAAATGCCCCCCTGTGTAATTACAGTCGGCCTTAGGGGGTCACATTCTGGCTGAGAGACCGGCAGATCCACACCCTCCCACCGCCCGCACCAGTCCCCCCACCATCACAGTCTGAGATACAGTGATACTCCCCCCACCGCCACAGTCTGAAATACAGTGATACTCCCCCATCACAGTCTGAGATACAGTGATACACACCCACTGTCACAGACTGAGATACAGTGATACACCCCCCACTGTCACAGTCTGAGATACAGTGATACTCCCCCCACCGCCACAGTCTGAAATACAGTGATACTCCCCCATCACAGTCTGAGATACAGTGATACACACCCACTGTCACAGACTGAGATACAGTGATACACCCCCCACTGTCACAGTCTGAGATACAGTGATACACACCCACCGTCACAGTCTGAGATACAGTGATACACACCCACCGTCACAGTCTGAGATACAGTGATACTCCCCCACTGTCACAGTCTGAGATACAGTGATACACACCCCACTGTCACAGTCTGAGATACAGTGATACACCCCCCACCGCCACAGTCTGAGATACAGTGATACTCCCCCCATCGCAGTCTGAGATACAGTGATACTCCCCCACCGTCACAGTCTGAGATACAGTGATACACCCCCCACCGTCACAGTCTGAGATACAGTGATACTCCCCCCATCGCAGTCTGAGATACAGTGATACTCCCCCACCGTCACAGTCTGAGATACAGTGATACACCCCCCACTGTCACAGTCTGAGATACAGTGATACACACCCACTGTCACAGTCTGAGATACAGTGATACTCCCCCCATCGCAGTCTGAGATACAGTGATACTCCCCCACCGTCACAGTCTGAGATACAGTGATACACCCCCCACCGTCACAGTCTGAGATACAGTGATACTCCCCCCATCGCAGTCTGAGATACAGTGATACTCCCCCACCGTCACAGTCTGAGATACAGTGATACACCCCCCACTGTCACAGTCTGAGATACAGTGATACACACCCACTGTCACAGTCTGAGATACAGTGATACTCCCCCCATCGCAGTCTGAGATACAGTGATACTCCCCCATCACAGTCTGAGATACAGTGATACTCCCTCCATCGCAGTCTGAGATACAGTTATACTCCCCCACCGTCACAGTCTGAGATACAGCGATAACCACCCCCCCCCCGTACTTGGGTAAAATGGAGGGCTTTTTGGGAGCTGTAGGTCACCGTTGGGCGAGGTGTAGCACCTGCTTAGCCACTGCACAGAAGAAGGCCAGGGCAAACCGCTTCTGTAGAAACGTTGCCAAGAAAGTCACGCTGAGTAGGTGGCGGCTCGGCTCAATACTGGGCTGTAGGGCCTGTGCTTTGGTCTACAAAGATCAGCTGTGAGAGGTGGAGCAGAGATACGGGGGCAGAATGGTCAACCACTCACTCCATACTGACATACTGACACCGTGCTACTGTTCTGCCTGTGACTGGCGAATTTATAGATGGTGCTCGAGCCATGTGCAGAGAGAGATGAGCAGCAGGTTAAGCACGTATCCTTGAGCTGCACCTGACCTTCTCCTCCAGTGATACAGAGCCTCCAAAGCCCAGGATCACGGAACCTCGCGTCACGGTCTCAGCCAGCTCCATCACGGGCAGTAGCCTCTCCACATCTTCAATAGGACGGTGCCTCAAATTGATGGCATCCATCACTAAGGACTCCCACCACCCAGCACGTGCCCTCTTCCCATTACTACCATCAGGGAAGAGATATAGGAATCAAGGATTCGGGAACAGCTTCTTCCCCTCTGCCATCTGATTTCTGAATGGACATTGAACCCATGAACACTACCTCACTATTCTGCTATCTTTTAGTACTATTTATTTTTATGTATTTCTTATTGTAGTTTACTGTAATTTTTATGGTAAGTAGGTAACTAAGGTGAAGGTTGGTCACTGAAAGACAGAGGTGAGAATCGATGCCTGGAGCCTGAGAAAATGGGCGAGGCACTAAACAAGTACTTTGCATTGGCAGTCACCAGTGAGAAGGACGTGGGTGGTACTGAAATCAGACAGTGATCTGTTGGCATCAATAGCAAAAAGAAGGATGTGCTCAGTTTGAAGAGCCTTGCCTCACTATAGGAAGGAAGGATGTGGAAGCTTCAGGGAAGGTGCAGAGAAGATTTACCAGGATGCTGTCTGGATTAGAGAGGGTGCAGAGGAGATTCACCGGGATGCTGCCTGGATTAGAGAGGGTGCAGAGGAGATTCACCAGGATGCTGTCTGGATTAGAGAGGGTGCAGAGGAGATTCACCAGGATGCTGTCTGGATTGGAGAGGGTGCAGAGGAGATTCACCAGGATGCTGTCTGGATTAGAGAGGGTGCAGAGGAGATTCACCAGGATGCTGCCTGGATTAGAGAGGGTGCAGTGGAGATTTACCAGGATGCTGCCTGGATTAGAGAGGGTGCAGAGGAGATTCACCAGGATGCTGCCTGGATTAGAGAGGGTGCAGAGGAGATTTACCAGGATGCTGCCTGGATTAGAGAGGGTGCAGAGGAGATCTACCAGGATGTTGTCTGGATTAGAGAGGGTGCAGAGGAGATCTACCAGGATGCTGTCTGGATTAGAGAGGGTGCAGAGGAGATTTACCAGGATGCTGCCTGGATTAGAGAGGGTGCAGAGGAGATCTACCAGGATGTTGTCTGGATTAGAGAGGGTGCAGAGGAGATCTACCAGGATGCTGTCTGGATTAGAGAGGGTGCAGAGGAGATTTACCAGGATGCTGCCTGGATTAGAGAGGGTGCAGAGGAGATCTACCAGGATGCTGTCTGGATTAGAGAGGGTGCAGAGGAGATTTACCAGGATGCCGCCTGGATTAGAGAGGGTGCAGAGGAGATCTACCAGGATGCTGCCTGGATTAGAGAGGGTGCAGAGGAGATCTACCAGGATGCTGCCTGGATTAGAGAGGGTGCAGAGGAGATCTACCAGGATGCTGCCTGGATTAGAGAGGGTGCAGAGGAGATTCACCAGGATGCTGTCTGGATTAGAGAGGGTACAGAGGAGATTTACCAGGATGCTGCCTGAATTAGAGAGGGTGCAGAGGAGATTCACCAGGATGCTGTCTGGAATCGAGAGGGTGCAGAGGAGATTGACCAGGATGCTGCCTGGATTAGAGAGGGTGCAGAGGAGATTCACCAGGATGCTGCCTGGATTAGAGAGCGTGCAGAGGAGATTTACCAGGATGCTGCCTGGATTGGAGAGGGTGCAGAGGAGATTTACCAGGATGTTGCCTGGATTAGAGAGGGCACAGAGGAGATTCACCAGGATGCTGCCTGGATTAGAGAGGGTGCAGAGGAGATTTACCAGGATGCTGTCTGGATTAGAGAGGGTGCAGAGGAGATTCACCAGGATGCTGTCTGGATTAGAGAGGGAGCAGTGGAGATTTACCAGGATGCTGTCTGGATTAGAGAGGGTGCAGAGGAGATTCACCAGGATGCTGTCTGGATTAGAGAGGGTGCAGAGGAGATTCACCAGGATGCTGTCTGGATTAGAGAGGGTGCAGAGGAGATTCACCAGGATGCTGTCTGGATTAGAGTGGGTGCAGAGGAGATTCACCAGGATGCTGCCTGGATTAGAGAGGGTGCAGAGGAGATTCACCAGGATGCTGTCTGGATTAGAGAGGGTGCAGAGGAGATTCACCAGGATGCTGTCTGGATTAGAGAGGGAGCAGTGGAGATTTACCAGGATGCTGTCTGGATTAGAGAGGGTGCAGAGGAGATTCACCAGGATGCTGTCTGGATTAGAGAGGGTGCAGAGGAGATTCACCAGGATGCTGTCTGGATTAGAGAGGGTGCAGAGGAGATTCACCAGGATGCTGTCTGGATTAGAGTGGGTGCAGAGGAGATTCACCAGGATGCTGCCTGGATTAGAGAGGGTGCAGAGGAGATTCACCAGGATGCTGTCTGGATTAGAGAGCATGTCTCATGAGGGTAGGCTGAGTGAGCTAGAGCTTTTCCTTTTGGAGTGAAGGAGGATGAGAGGTGACTTGGTAGAGGTGTACAAGATGATGGGAGAGAGAGAGATAGAGTGGACAGCCAGAGACGTTAGTGTGATGCTTCACAGCGCAAGCAAGCACTCTGGGTTTGGTTGCCACTGCTGCCTGCAAGCATGTTCTCCCTGGGACTGCGTGGGTTCCTTCCAAGTGTGCTGCTTCCCTGCCACACTCCAAAGACAGGGTTAGAGTTGTTAATAAAAACACAAAATGCTGGCAGGCCAGACAGCATCTATGGGAGGAGGTAGTGACGACGTTTCGGGCTGAAACCCTTCACCAGGAGTGAAGTTGTGTTAGTTGTTGTTAGGGTGTGTTAGCTGTTGACATGCTACGTTGGCGCTAGAAGTGTGGCACTTGCAGGCTGCCCCCAGCGCATCCTCGGACTGTTGCTTGTTGACGCAAAATGGCGCATTTCACTGTATGTTTCAATATACGTGCAACAAAAAAATCTAATCGTTGAAAGTTCTTTAGTCTTTCATCAGTTTATGGAGGAAAGTTTAGGAGAGATGTCAGAGGTGGGTGTTTTACACACAGAGTGGTGGGTGGTTGTACAGGCAGATACGTCAGGGACATGGATTAGAGAAATGGAGGGCTATGTGGGAGGGAAGGGTTAGATAGCTTATATAGATCAGCACAGCATCATGGGCTGAAGGGCCCACGTGGTGCTGAACAGTTCTACGGTCTGGTTTGTATTCATTAAGGTGGATAAGTCCCCACGAATAATCCAATGCTAGAACATAAAACATAGACCAGGAACAGGCCTTTCGGCCCACAACGTCAATTAGTAATCGAATGGATAACTAATCCTTTCTGCCTACACAACGTCCACATCTTTCCATTTCCCTCACATTATCTAAACGTCACTTAAAAGTCCCCAGTGTATCTGCCTCCACCACCACCTCAGGCAGCACAAACCAGGTACCACCACTCTCTGTGTACAAAACTTGCCCCTCATATCTCCTTTGAAATTACCCTCTCACCTTAAATGCATGCCTCCTGTACAGGTATTAGACATTTCAACCCTGGGAAAAAGATATTGTCCGTCTACTCTAACTATGGTTCTCATAATCTTAGAAACCTCTAACACTTCGCCCCTCAGCCTCCTCAATGTTATTGAGAGAGGTAAGAAAGGAGATTTTGAAGCCTTGAAAAAGAACTTTGTATATTCTTTAGTCACATGAGAATGACCAACATTGTTTCCCTGTTTAAGACAGAATAGTAGAAACTATAGGGTGGTGGGGTGGAGCTACGTCTCCACCAAAGGGGGTGTGAGGTGATCCTTCCCTCCGCTAGCCTGCAGGTCACCCTAGGGCGAGGTGTAGCATCTGTTGAGCCCCCACCTCCAGGAATCAGGGTCAGGCAGTGGATGGTCGTATGAGCAGCCGGTGCAAATCACACGTCCGGGTTTTGTGACCACTAACGCCAGGCACACAATCTCTGAAGGGTATTGATAATGTCTGGGGTCACCCGTCTTGTAAAGACACTGCCCAGAAGGCAATGGCAAACCACTTCTGGGGAAAAAATTGCCAGGAACAATCATGGTCAAAGACAGACCATAATCACCCACATCATGAAAAGGCCATGATCACCCACGTCATACAACACGGCACACAATGAATGAATAAGCTGACAGTAATCAGGCTGATGAACTCCATGTCATTGTTGGTGAAATTATTGGTGAAGATTTCTAGGGATAGGATCTACTCACATCTGAAACACAAATTTCACTTCAATCAAACATTAAAAAAAAAGAGAACTCCCACTGCGTGGCAACAAATGCTGTGTGCACAGGAGCATTTCAGCCACTGTGCGGCCACAGTTTACGGGGAACAGTGCTTTGTCTATGTCAGTACATAGTCAGCATGGGTCACGTCTTACCAACTTGATGGAGGTTTTTGAGGAGCGACGGAGATGGTTGACGAGGGTAGGGCAATGGATGTTTACATGGACTTCAGTAAAGCTTCAGACAACATTCCCCATGGTAAGCTGAGTGAGAAGATTAAGGCAAAGGCAATTCATAGAGACTCAGAACCATAGAGCACTACAGCCCAGAAACAGGCCCTTCAGCCCTTCTAGTCCATCCCAGACTGTTATTCTGCCTGGTCCCACCTTCATACCCATCTACATATTTATTTGGAGCAGGAGACTGTGTGTGTGTGTGTGTGTGTGTGTGTGTGTGTGTGTGTGTGTGTGTGTGTGTGTGTGTGTGTGTGTGTGTGTCCGTGTGTGTGTGTGTGTGTGTGAGTGTGTGTGTGTGTGTGTGTGTGTGTCCGTGTGTGTGTGTGTGTGTGTGTGTGTGAGTGTGTGTGTGTGTGTGTGAGTGTGTGTGTGTGTCCGTGTGTGTGTGTGTGTGTGTGTGTGTGTGTGTGTGTGTGTGTGTGTCCGTGTGTGTGTCCGTGTGTGTGTGTGTCCGTGTCCGTGTGTGTGTCCGTGTGTGTGTCCGTGTGTGTGTGTGTGTGTGTGTGAGTGTGTGTGTGTGTCCGTGTGTGTGTGTGTGTCCGTGTGTGTGTGTGTGTGTGTGTGTGTGTGTGTGTGTGTGTGTGTGTGTGTGTGTGTGTGCGCGGGTGGATGGGGGATTGTTTGCCGCTGTTGATTGTTACTCGGTATGTTCTGTTGTGTTGCGTTCTATGTTTTTCCGCCTTTCACTGTGGGCATTCTATGTTGTCACTGGAACGTGTGGCAATACTTGCAGACTGCCCCCGACACATGCTTAGGTTGTGTTGGTTGTTAACACAAGCAACGCACTTCACTGTGTGTTTCAATGTACATGTGATAAATAAACTGAATCATTAGTGCTTCAAAGACAAGTTACTACAAAAGGAAAGAAAAGACTCAAAGATCTGTAGCATGTTATTTCTGTAGAAATAAGACAGATGAGCTTGAAGCTCAGATGAAAATGGGGAACTACGATATTGTTGGGATAACGGAGACATGGCTGCAAGGGGATCAGGCCTGGGAATTGAGTGTACCAGGGTATACGTGCTATCGTAGAGACAGAAATATGGGAAGAGGGGGTGGGGTGGCCCTGTTGGTGAGGAATGAGATTCAGTCCTTAGCAAGAGGTGACTTGGGAACAGGGGAAGTAGAGTCTGTGTGGATTGAGCTGAGGAACAGTAAGGGTAAAAAGACCCTAATGGGTGTTGTGTACGGGCCCCCAAACAGTAGCGTGGATATTGGGTACAAGTTGATTAGGGAGTTAACATTGGCATGTGCTAAAGGTAATGCAGTCGTTATGGGAGATTTCAACATGCAGGTGAACTGGGAGAATCAGGTAGGTGCTGGACCCCAGGATAGGGAGTTTGTGGAGTGTCTAAGGGATGTATTTTTGGAACAGCTTGTGCTTGAGCCAACCAGGAACGAGGCTATTTTGGACTTGGTGATGTGTAATGAACAGGAATTGATAAGTGATCTTGAAGTAAAGGAGCCATTAGGAAGTAGTGATCATAACATGATAAGTTTTTATCTACAATTTGAGAGGGATAAGGGCAGATCAGAGGTGTCAGTGTTGCAATTAAATAAAGGAGACTACGGAGCCATGAGGGAAGAGCTGGCCAAAGTTAAATGGGCGGATGCCCTGGCAGGAAAGACAGTGGATCAGCAGTGGCAGATATTCTTGGGGATAATACAAAAGATGCAAAAGCAGTTCATTCCAATGAGAAGGAAGGATTCAAAGAGGGAGAAGGGGCCACAGTGGTTGACAAAGGAAGTCAGAGATTGTATAGCATTAAAGAAAAAGAAGTATGACAGGGCTAAGATGAGTGGGAATACAGATGATTGGGAAAGTTTTAAGGAACAGCAGATCTTAACTAAAAAAGCAATACGGAGAGAAAAAATCAGGTATGAGCTCAGTCTAGCCAGGAATATAAAAGGGGATAGCAAAAGCTTTTTTAGCTATGTGAAGAGAAAGAAGATAGTTAAGAACAATGTTGGCCCCTTGAAGAATGAATTGGGAGAAATTGTTATGGGAAACAGGGAAATGGCAACAGAATTTAATGCATACTTTAGATCTGTCTTCACCAGGGAGGACACAAGCAATCTCCCAGATGTATGGATGGGCCAGGGTCATAAGATATCAGAGGAATTGAGACAGATTGACATTAGGAAAGAAACTGTGATGAGTAGACTGGTAGGACTGAAGGCTAATAAATCCCCGGGTCCAGATGGTCTGCATCTGAGGGTTCTAAAAGAGGTGGCTCAGGAAATTGCGGATGCATTGGTAATCATTTTCCAATGTTCCTTAGATTCAGGATCAGTTCCTGAAGATTGGAGAGTGGCTAATGTTATCCCACTTTTCAAGAAGGGAGGGAAGGAGAAAACGGAGAACTATCGTTCAGTTAGCCTAACGTCAGTCATGGGGAAGATGCTTGAGTCCATTATTAAGGACGAAATAGTGGCATATCTTGATGGCAGTAATAGGATTAGGCCGAGCCAGCATGGATTTACCAAGGGCAAATCATGCTTGACTAATCTGTTGGAGTTTTTTGAGGGTGTAACAAGGATGTTAGATGAGGGTAAGCCAGTGGATGTAGTATACCTAGATTTTCAGAAGGCATTCAATAAGGTGCCACATAGGAGATTGGTGAGTAAAATCAGAGCTCATGGCATTGGGGGCAGGGTTTCAACATGGATAGAAAACTGGTTGGCAGATAGAAAGCAAAGGGTAGCAGTGAATGGGTGTTTCTCGGACTGGCTGGAGGTGACTTGTGGGGTACCACAGGGCTCTGTATTGGGACCACAGCTCTTTATGATTTATGTCAACGATTTAGATGAGGGCATTGAAAACTATATCAGCAAGTTTGCTGACGATACTAAACTGGGTGGCAGTGTGACATGCGAAGAGGACGTTAGGAGAATACAGGGAGACTTAGATAGGCTGGGTGAGTGGGCAGATACTTGGCAGATGTCATTCAATGGGAATAAATGTGAAGTTATCCACTTTGGAAGCAGGAACAAGAGGGCAGAGTATTGTCTGAACGGTGTAGAGTTAGGTAAGGGAGAAATGCAAAGAGACCTAGGAGTCCTAGTTCATCAGTCAATGAAGGTGAATGAGCAAGTGCAACAGGCAGTGAAGAGGGCAAATGGAATGTTGGCCTTTATTACAAGGGGAATTGAGTACAAGAGCAAGGATGTTCTTTTGCATTTGTACAGGGCCCTGGTGAGACCACACCTGGAATATTGTGTACAGTTTTGGTCTCCAGGTTTAAGGAAAGACATTCTGGCAATTGAGGAAGTGCAGCGTAGATTCACTAGGTTGATTCCTGGGATGGCAGGGCTGTCTTACGCAGAGAGATTGGAGAGATTGGGCTTGTACACACTGGAATTGAGGAGATTGAGAGGGGATCTGATTGAAACGTTTAAGATAATTAAAGGATTTGATAGGATTGAGGCAGGAAATATGTTCCAGATGTTGGGAGAGTCCAGTACCAGGGGGCATGGATTGAGAATAAGAGGTCAGTTATTTAAAACAGAGTTGAGGAAAAACTTCTTCTCCCAGAGAGTTGTGGAGGTGTGGAATGCACTGCCTCGAAGGACGGTGGAGGCCAATTCTCTGGATGCTTTCAAGAAGGAGCTAGATAGATATCTGATGGATAGGGGAATCAAGGGTTATGGGGACACGGCAGGGACTGGGTATTGATAGTGAATGATCAGCCATGATCTCAGAATGGCGGTGCAGACTCGAGGGGCCGAATGGTCTACTTCTGCACCTATTGTCTATTGTCTATTGTCTATTGTCTATGTTGGTGTGGACACCAGCACAGAGCGCAAGCATTTGGTGTTACATGCTAACTAGAATATGTATCAGTCCAAACAAACAAGCTCTCACCTCTCGTTTACTCCTCTTCACGTCTCCTGTTGCTTATACGTGGCAGAGAAGATACAAATCTTATTCCCGTAGAGAACTTGATTGTCCCGCGTTCTAATACGCCCTCTCACAGCCATCCTACATAAATTTGTGCCGCATTAACATTTTGGCAGTTGGAAAAGCCAGGTCTGTGGGAAATCTTCTCTGATTGGCGAAGTGGAGGTGTGTGTCAGAGGCATTGTGTTGTCAGAGATCCCTTGCCCTCCAGTTCCTATACCAACTGCAGGACCAATGGGCTGGCAGGAAAGGATAGTGCTGAGGGGGTGGTATTGTGGATCAGATCACCTCACCTGGCGGTGGACACCACCTCGTGCCTGGAGGGCAGTGACACTCCCAACCAACCACCCTCCCTGACCCATGGTAGCTGCTCTCCTCAGCCCAGGAGGAGACAAGCGGATCTTCCTCACGTGCTGGCACTTTGCTAGTCTCTGATCTGTTCCCACTCCCTCTTCCCTTCCTTGCTGTTTGCTTAGGAGTTCATCCAGTCCCTTCAGGAAGTTCCTGTTGAGCAGGCATTCCAGATCAGAACAGGGAAACATCCTCCCCAATCTTCTGGTACCAATCGCCCTGTCCCCATGTCTTCTGATCGCCCACCTTCATGCCCTTTGAAACTATTTCTCCTCATTCACTCTATTCCCCCCTACATGGTTTTGAACACCTTGTTACCATTTCCTCTTAATCTCCTGCCTCAGAAACTCTTCCCACGTAACTGAAGGCCCTTATCACTGTTCCCATCCTGACCAGTCTCCTCCACCCCCACTCCAAGCTCTTTCTCTAAAAATAAACCATTTTTCAGATTTGTAGGAATTGTTAGGGGTCAGGGACAGGGAAGAGAGGAGTCAGAGGTCAGGCTGAGTCCAGGTCAAAGAGCTCCGATGTCGAAGGCCAGTCTCTGTGGTTGGATGTCATGCCAGCCAGAGTTGTGGTCAAAGACCAGCGAGGACTACGATTGATGACACCCTCAGATTTGGGAGATCTCCAAGCTTGGCAGGTCCTGGCATTGGAAGTCCTAGTGGGCAGGTGGTAGGGCGGCTGGTGAATCTCCGGGTTGTCATCTGAAGCCTAGAGTTCGAGGCCCCATCATCAGCAAATCCTGGGGTCGGCAACAAAGATCAAAGATGAAAGATGGCAAGTCAAGATGGAACCCAATGGCTGAAGACCTGTGTCTGAGAGGCCACGGGGGAAGTCGGAGGTCTGGAGGTCAGAATCCTGGAAGACCCGTCTGTGAGAGAGAGTTGGGCTTGTTCTCAGTTGTGCTTTTGATTTCTGCTGAACACTGCGGGCACTGATTCACACGGGAATACGTGCGACACCCAGTACATCCTTAGCATGTGTTGGTGCTTAATGCAAATGACACAATACTCTGTGTTTCAATGTACATGTGATAAGTAAATCAATCAGGAATTAGAGGCTAGTATGGTCCAGATGATATGTTGATATGTGAGGTGAGTATGATCTAGAGGAGGTGTTGAAGTGGGAGGTGAGTATGGTCTAGAGAAGGTGTTGAAGTGGGAGGTGAGTATGGTCTAGGGGAGGTGTTGAAGTGGGAGGTGAGTATGGTCTAGACGAGGTGTTGAAGTGGGAGGTGAGTATGGTCTAGACGAGGTGTTGAAGTGGGAGGTGAGTATGGTCTAGGGGAGGTGTTGAAGTGGGAGGTGGGTATGGTCTAGACGAGGTGTTGAAGTGGGAGGTGAGTATGGTCTAGACGAGGTGTTGAAGTGGGAGGTGAGTATGGTCTAGACGAGGTGTTGAAGTGGGAGGTGAGTATGGTCTAGACGAGGTGTTGAAATGGGAGGTGAGTATGGTCTAGACGAGGTGTTGAAGTGGGAGGTGAGTATGGTCTAGACGAGGTGTTGAAGTGGGAGGTGAGTATGGTCTAGACGAGGTGTTGAAGTGGGAGGTGAGTATGGTCTAGGGGAGGTGTTGAAGTGTGAGGTGAGTATGGTCTAGACGAGGTGTTGAAGTGGGAGGTGGGTATGGTCTAGACGAGGTGTTGAAGTGGGAGGTGAACACTGGGGGCAGAACTGACTCCAGTTTGGATGCCGCACCACACTGCCCCCAGTGGACAGCACTGTCTCTGACGCCTCTCTCCTGGGTGGCACTGCAGCTTGAGGCCTAGTCCTAGCTGCAACCAAAGCCACGCAGATTCCCTCCTGTCCACCCATCGCTGTCTGCCAATAGATCAGTGAATCGGACTCGCACCATTCCACATTAACATCTTTTCACAAGAAAAGTAACTAAGATGATCACTCGGTGTTGGACTGTGCACCAACGCCTCTCTGACGCAGACAGCAACACGAGCTGCTCCTCCAGCTTCTCCGCCCGCAGGCAACTCGCTGACGGGGTAGACCTCCAGTACTTTCAGTTCCGAATGTCCGGCAGGATCCTGCGATTGTAAAACCTACATCTAAAAAAGACAATAACACCTTTGGTTGATCACACAGAAGCCGCTGCAATCAAATAGACTGCCATCTTACCAGAAGGGGGAATGTAGGAGGCTGAACGGTGACCTTAAAGGAGATTATAAAATCATGAGGTGGGTAGATGAGGTAAATTGTCAGAATATTTCTTGTGCTGTACCTGAACTACAATGTGAATCAGGTTTATCATCACCAACATATGGCATGAAGTTCATTGTTTTGCAGTAGCAGTACAGGGCAGGACATAAACATTGCCACAAGTTACAAAGAAACAAATGTTGCTAAAGAGGAACAGTGAGGTACAGACCCGACGTTTGGTTGTTGGGCAGGATGAATTGAAAACGCAGAGGGTGGGGTTGGTTTTACTCTGCTCTGCACCAAACTGAGGCCAAGGCTGTGGGCCTACTCCAGCTGCTTGGGCTTTGTGTCTGAGGACTCAGTTTCCTTCTACATGCTATTTGCTTAGCTTTACTGTTTGCTTGGTTTGTTTCATTTTCTCTCTGTGCATACTGGGTGTTTAACGGTCTTTTTTGTTCTTTTGTGTTCTTATTGTTTTATGCTGCCTGTATGGAGACAAAACTCAAGGTTGAAAATGTATACATAATTTGTTCGTGGGTTCATGGAGTCTTCAGAAATCTGATGGCAAAAGGGAAGAAGCTGTTCTTAAATCATTGGGTGTGTGTCTTCAGGCTCCTGTTCCTCCTCACTGATGGTGGTGATGAGAAGAGGGCATGGCCTGGGTGGTGGGCTCCCTGAGGCAACAGGTGGGTGGGGGGGACAGACCCCATGATGGGCCTGGGCGAGTCTGCAGTTTTTACTCATTCCCTGCAGCGGCCCATCCACGCTAGGCGGTGACGCAGCCAGTCAGAATGGTCTCCACGGTACACCTGTACCCCCCCCCATACCGGACAGTGACGCAGCCAGTCAGAATGGTCTCCACAGTACACCTGTACACCTGTACCCCCCCCCCATACCGGACAGTGAGACAGCCAGTCAGAATGGTCTCCACAGTACACCTGTACACCTGTACCCCCCCCCTACCGGACAGTGAGACAGCCAGTCAGAATGGTCTCCACGGTACACCTGTACACCTGTACCCCCCCCCCATACCGGACAGTGAGACAGCCAGTCAGAATGGTCTCCACAGTACACCTGTACACCTGTACCCCCCCCCCATACCGGACAGTGAGACAGCCAGTCAGAATGGTCTCCACAGTACACCTGTACACCTGTACCCCCCCATACCGGACAGTGAGACAGCCAGTCAGAATGGTCTCCACGGTACACCTGTACCCCCCCCATACCGTACAGTGAGGCAGCCAGTCAGAATGGTCTCCACAGTACACCTGTACACCTGTACCCCCCCCCCATACCGGACAGTGAGACAGCCAGTCAGAATGGTCTCCACGGTACACCTGTACACCTGTACCCCCCCCCCATACCGGACAGTGACGCAGCCAGTCAGAATGGTCTCCACAGTACACCTGTACCCCCCCATACCGGACAGTGACGCAGCCAGTCAGAATGGTCTCCACAGTACACCTGTACACCTGTACCCCCCCCCTACCGGACAGTGAGACAGCCAGTCAGAATGGTCTCCACGGTACACCTGTACACCTGTACCCCCCCCCCATACCGGACAGTGAGACAGCCAGTCAGAATGGTCTCCACAGTACACCTGTACACCTGTACCCCGCCCATACCGGACAGTGAGACAGCCAGTCAGAATGGTCTCCACGGTACACCTGTACCCCCCCCCATACCGTACAGTGAGACAGCCAGTCAGAATGGTCTCCACAGTACACCTGTACCCACCCCCCCATACCGTACAGTGAGGCAGCCAGTCAGAATGGTCTCCACGGTACACCTGTACACCTGTACCCCCCCCCCATACCGGACAGTGACGCAGCCAGTCAGAATGGTCTCCACAGTACACCTGTACCCCCCCCCATACCGGACAGTGACGCAGCCAGTCAGAATGGTCTCCACAGTACACCTGTACACCTGTACCCCCCCCCATACCGGACAGTGAGACAGCCAGTCAGAATGGTCTCCACAGTACACCTGTACCCCCCCATACCGGACAGTGAGACAGCCAGTCAGAATGGTCTCCACGGTACACCTGTACACCTGTACCCCCCCCCCATACCGGACAGTGAGACAGCCAGTCAGAATGGTCTCCACAGTACACCTGTACCCCCCCATACCGGACAGTGAGGCAGCCAGTCAGAATGGTCTCCACGGTACACCTGTACCCCCCCCCATACCGGACAGTGACGCAGCCAGTCAGAATGGTCTCCACAGTACACCTGTACCCCCCCATACCGGACAGTGACGCAGCCAGTCAGAATGGTCTCCACAGTACACCTGTACACCTGTACCCCCCCCCTACCGGACAGTGACGCAGCCAGTCAGAATGGTCTCCACGGTACACCTGTACACCTGTACCCCCCCCCATACCGGACAGTGAGACAGCCAGTCAGAATGGTCTCCACAGTACACCTGTACCCCCCCCCCATACCGGACAGTGAGACAGCCAGTCAGAATGGTCTCCACGGTACACCTGTACACCTGTACCCCCCCCATACCGGACAGTGAGACAGCCAGTCAGAATGGTCTCCACGGTACACCTGTACACCTGTACCCCCCCCCCATACCGGACAGTGAGACAGCCAGTCAGAATGGTCTCCACAGTACACCTGTACACCTGTACCCCCCCCCCCTTACCGGACAGTGACGCAGCCAGTCAGAATGGTCTCCACGGTACACCTGTACACCTGTACACCCCCATACCGGACAGTGAGACAGCCAGTCAGAATGGTCTCCACAGTACACCTGTACACCTGTACCCCCCCCCCCTACCGTACAGTGAGGCAGCCAGTCAGAATGGTCTCCACAGTACACCTGTACCCCCCCCCCCCATACCGGACAGTGAGACAGCCAGTCAGAATGGTCTCCACAGTACACCTGTACCCACCCCCCCATACCGTACAGTGAGGCAGCCAGTCAGAATGGTCTCCACGGTACACCTGTACACCTGTACCCCCCCCCATACCGGACAGTGACGCAGCCAGTCAGAATGGTCTCCACAGTACACCTGTACACCTGTACCCCCCCCCCATACCGGACAGTGAGACAGCCAGTCAGAATGGTCTCCACAGTACACCTGCACACCTGTACCACCCCCCCCCATACCGGACAGTGAGACAGCCAGTCAGAATGGTCTCCACGGTACACCTATACACCTGTACCCCCCCCCCCATACCGGACAGTGAGACAGCCAGTCAGAATGGTCTCCACGGTACACCTGTACACCTGTACCCCCCCCCATACCGGACAGTGACGCAGCCAGTCAGAATGGTCTCCACAGTACACCTATACACCTGTACCCCCCCCCATACCGGACAGTGACGCAGCCAGTCAGAATGGTCTCCACAGTACACCTATACACCTGTACCCCCCCCCCATACCGGACAGTGAGACAGCCAGTCAGAATGGTCTCCACGGTACACCTGTACACCTGTACCCCCCCCCATACCGGACAGTGACGCAGCCAGTCAGAATGGTCTCCACGGTACACCTGTACACCTGTACCCCCCCCCATACTGGACAGTGAGGCAGCCAGTCAGAATGGTCTCCACAGTACACCTGTACCCCCCCATACCGGATAGTGAGGCAGCCAGTCAGAATGGTCTCCACAGTACACCTATACACCTGTACCCCCCCCATACCGGACAGTGAGACAGCCAGTCAGAATGGTCTCCACAGTACACCTGTACCCGCCCCCCCTACCGGACAGTGAGACAGCCAGTCAGAATGGTCTCCACGGTGTACCCCCCCCATACCGGACAGTGAGACAGCCAGTCAGAATGGTCTCCACAGTACACCTGTACACCTGTACCCCCCCCCTACCGTACAGTGAGACAGCCAGTCAGAATGGTCTCCACGGTACACCTGTACCCCCCCCCATACTGGACAGTGAGACAGCCAGTCAGAATGGTCTCCACAGTACACCTGTACACCTGTACCCCCCCCCATACCGGACAGTGAGACAGCCAGTCAGAATGGTCTCCACAGTACACCTGTACACCTGTACCCCCCCCATACCGGACAGTGAGACAGCCAGTCAGAATGGTCTCCACAGTTCACCTGTACACCTGTACCCCCCCCATACCGGACAGTGAGACAGCAAGTCAGAATGGTCTCCACGGTACACCTATACACCTGTACCCCCCCCCCTACCGGACAGTGAGACAGCCAGTCAGAATGGTCTCCACGGTACACCTGTACACCTGTACACCCCCCATACCGGACAGTGAGACAGCAAGTCAGAATGGTCTCCACGGTACACCTATACACCTGTACCCGCCCCCTACCGGACAGTGAGACAGCCAGTCAGAATGGTCTCCACGGTACACCTGTACACCTGTACACCCCCCCCCCCATACCGGACAGTGAGACAGCCAGTCAGAATGGTCTCCACGGTACACCTGTACACCTGTACCCCCCCCCCCATACCGGACAGTGAGACAGCCAGTCAGAATGGTCTCCACAGTACACCTGTACACCTGTACCCCCCCCCATACCGGACAGTGAGACAGCCAGTCAGAATGGTCTCCACAGTACACCTGTACACCTGTATCCCCCCCCCTACCGGACAGTGAGACAGCCAGTCAGAATGGTCTCCACGGTACACCTGTACACCTGTACCCCCCCCCCCCATACCGGACAGTGAGACAGCCAGTCAGAATGGTCTCCACGGTACACCTGTACACCTGTACCCCCCCCCCATACCGGACAGTGAGACAGCCAGTCAGAATGGTCTCCACGGTACACCTATACACCTGTACCCCCCCCCTACCGGACAGTGAGACAGCCAGTCAGAATGGTCTCCACGGTACACCTGTACACCTGTACCCCCCCCCCTACCGGACAGTGAGACAGCCAGTCAGAATGGTCTCCACGGTACACCTGTACACCTGTACCCCCCCCCATACCGGACAGTGAGACAGCCAGTCAGAATGGTCTCCACGGTACACCTATACACCTGTACCCCCCCCCTACCGGACAGTGAGACAGCCAGTCAGAATGGTCTCCACGGTACACCTGTACACCTGTACCCCCCCCCCCCATACCGGACAGTGAGACAGCCAGTCAGAATGGTCTCCACGGTACACCTGTACCCCCCCATACCGGACCGTGAGACAGCCAGTCAGAATGGTCTCCACAGTACACCTGTACCCCGCCCCCCATACCGGACAGTGAGACAGCCAGTCAGAATGGTCTCCACGGTACACATGTACACCTGTACCCCCCCCATACCGGACAGTGAGACAGCCAGTCAGAATGGTCTCCACAGTACACCTATACACCTGTACCCCCCCCCCATACCGGACAGTGAGACAGCCAGTCAGAATGGTCTCCACAGTACACCTGTACACCTGTACCCCCCCCCCATACCGGACAGTGAGACAGCCAGTCAGAATGGTCTCCACAGTACACCTGTACCCCCCCCCATACCGGACAGTGAGACAGCCAGTCAGAATGGTCTCCACGGTACACCTATACACCTGTACCCCCCCCCCCCATACCGGACAGTGAGGCAGCCAGTCAGAATGGTCTCCACAGTACACCTGTACACCTGTACCCCCCCCCATACCGGACAGTGACGCAGCCAGTCAGAATGGTCTCCACGGTACACCTGTACCCCCCCCATACCGGACAGTGACGCAGCCAGTCAGAATGGTCTCCACGGTACACCTATACACCTGTACCCCCCCCATACCGGACAGTGACGCAGCCAGTCAGAATGGTCTCCACAGTACACCTATACACCTGTACCCCCCCCCTACCGTACAGTGAGACAGCCAGTCAGAATGGTCTCCACAGTCCACCTGTACACCTGTACCCCCCCCATACCGGACAGTGAGACAGCCAGTCAGAATGGTCTCCACAGTACACCTGTACCCCCCCCCATACCGGACAGTGAGACAGCCAGTCAGAATGGTCTCCACAGTACACCTGTACACCTGTATCCCCCCCCCTACCGGACAGTGAGACAGCCAGTCAGAATGGTCTCCACGGTACACCTGTACACCTGTACCCCCCCCCCATACCGGACAGTGAGACAGCCAGTCAGAATGGTCTCCACGGTACACCTGTACACCTGTACCCCCCCCCCCATACCGGACAGTGAGACAGCCAGTCAGAATGGTCTCCACGGTACACCTATACACCTGTACCCCCCCCCCTACCGGACAGTGAGACAGCCAGTCAGAATGGTCTCCACGGTACACCTGTACACCTGTACCCCCCCCCCCTACCGGACAGTGAGACAGCCAGTCAGAATGGTCTCCACGGTACACCTGTACACCTGTACCCCCCCCCCCATACCGGACAGTGAGACAGCCAGTCAGAATGGTCTCCACGGTACACCTATACACCTGTACCCCCCCCCTACCGGACAGTGAGACAGCCAGTCAGAATGGTCTCCACGGTACACCTGTACACCTGTACCCCCCCCCCATACCGGACAGTGAGACAGCCAGTCAGAATGGTCTCCACGGTACACCTGTACCCCCCCATACCGGACAGTGAGACAGCCAGTCAGAATGGTCTCCACAGTACACCTGTACCCCCCCCCCCATACCGGACAGTGAGACAGCCAGTCAGAATGGTCTCCACGGTACACCTGTACACCTGTACCCCCCCCATACCGGACAGTGAGACAGCCAGTCAGAATGGTCTCCACAGTACACCTATACACCTGTACCCCCCCCCCATACCGGACAGTGAGACAGCCAGTCAGAATGGTCTCCACGGTACACCTATACACCTGTACCCCCCCCCATACCGGACAGTGAGGCAGCCAGTCAGAATGGTCTCCACAGTACACCTGTACACCTGTACCCCCCCCCCCCATACCGGACAGTGACGCAGCCAGTCAGAATGGTCTCCACGGTACACCTGTACCCCCCCCCCCCCATACCGGACAGTGACGCAGCCAGTCAGAATGGTCTCCACGGTACACCTATACACCTGTACCCCCCCCATACCGGACAGTGACGCAGCCAGTCAGAATGGTCTCCACAGTACACCTATACACCTGTACCCCCCCCCTACCGTACAGTGAGACAGCCAGTCAGAATGGTCTCCACAGTCCACCTGTACACCTGTACCCCCCCCATACCGGACAGTGAGACAGCCAGTCAGAATGGTCTCCACAGTACACCTGTACACCTGTACCCCCCCCCCTACCGTACAGTGAGGCAGCCAGTCAGAATGGTCTCCACAGTACACCTATACACCTGTACCCCCCCCATACCGGACAGTGAGACAGCCAGTCAGAATGGTCTCCACAGTACACCTGTACACCTGTACCCCCCCCCCCTACCGTACAGTGAGGCAGCCAGTCAGAATGGTCTCCACAGTACACCTATACACCTGTACCCCCCCCATACCGGACAGTGAGACAGCCAGTCAGAATGGTCTCCACAGTACACCTGTACACCTGTACCCCCCCCATACCGGACAGTGAGACAGCCAGTCAGAATGGTCTCCACGGTACACCTGTACACCTGTACCCCCCCCCCATACCGGACAGTGACGCAGCCAGTCAGAATGGTCTCCACAGTACACCTATACACCTGTACCCCCCCCATACCGGACAGTGAGACAGCCAGTCAGAATGGTCTCCACAGTACACCTGTACCCCCCCCCCATACCGGACAGTGACGCAGCCAGTCAGAATGGTCTCCACAGTACACCTATACACCTGTACCCCTCCCCCCATACCGGACAGTGAGACAGCCAGTCAGAATGGTCTCCACAGTACACCTGTACCCCCCCCCCCATACCGGACAGTGAGACAGCCAGTCAGAATGGTCTCCACGGTACACCTGTACACCTGTACCCCCCCCCCCATACCGGACAGTGAGACAGCCAGTCAGAATGGTCTCCACGGTACACCTGTACCCCCCCCCATACCGGACAGTGAGGCAGCCAGTCAGAATGGTCTCCACGGTACACCTGTACACCTGTAACCCCCCCCCCTACCGTACAGTGAGGCAGCCAGTCAGAATGGTCTCCACAGTACACCTATACACCTGTACCCCCCCCATACCGGACAGTGAGACAGCCAGTCAGAATGGTCTCCACAGTACACCTGTACCCCCCCCCCCATACCGGACAGTGAGACAGCCAGTCAGAATGGTCTCCACAGTACACCTGTACACCTGTACCCCCCCCATACCGGACAGTGACGCAGCCAGTCAGAATGGTCTCCACAGTACACCTATACACCTGTACCCCCCCCCCCATACCGGACAGTGAGACAGCCAGTCAGAATGGTCTCCACAGTACACCTGTACCCCCCCCCATACCGGACAGTGAGACAGCCAGTCAGAATGGTCTCCACGGTACACCTATACACCTGTACCCCCCCCATACCGGACAGTGAGGCAGCCAGTCAGAATGGTCTCCACAGTACACCTATACACCTGTACCCCCCCCATACCGGACAGTGAGGCAGCCAGTCAGAATGGTCTCCACAGTACACCTGTACCCGCCCCCCCTACCGGACAGTGAGACAGCCAGTCAGAATGGTCTCCACGGTACACCTGTACACCTGTACCCCCCCCCCTACCGTACAGTGAGACAGCCAGTCAGAATGGTCTCCACGGTACACCTGTACCCCCCCCCATACCGGACAGTGAGACAGCCAGTCAGAATGGTCTCCACAGTACACCTGTACACCTGTACCCCCCCCCATACCGGACAGTGAGACAGCCAGTCAGAATGGTCTCCACAGTACACCTGTACACCTGTACCCCCCCCATACCGGACAGTGAGACAGCAAGTCAGAATGGTCTCCACGGTACACCTATACACCTGTACCCCCCCCCCTACCGGACAGTGAGACAGCCAGTCAGAATGGTCTCCACGGTACACCTGTACACCTGTACACCCCCCCCCCATACCGGACAGTGAGACAGCCAGTCAGAATGGTCTCCACGGTACACCTGTACACCTGTACCCCCCCCCCCATACCGGACAGTGAGACAGCCAGTCAGAATGGTCTCCACAGTACACCTGTACACCTGTACCCCCCCCCCATACCGGACAGTGAGGCAGCCAGTCAGAATGGTCTCGACGGTACACCTGTACCCCCCCCATACCGGACAGTGAGACAGCCAGTCAGAATGGTCTCCACAGTACACCTGTACACCTGTAACCCCCCCCCCCCCCATACCGGACAGTGAGGCAGCCAGTCAGAATGGTCTCCACGGTACACCTGTACCCCCCCCCCCCCTACCGGACAGTGAGACAGCCAGTCAGAATGGTCTCCACAGTACACCTGTACACCTGTACCCCCCCCCTACCGGACAGTGAGACAGCCAGTCAGAATGGTCTCCACAGTACACCTGTACACCTGTACCCCCCCCCCCCTACCGGACAGTGAGACAGCCAGTCAGAATGGTCTCCACGGTACACCTGTACCCCCCCCCATACCGGACAGTGAGACAGCCAGTCAGAATGGTCTCCACGGTACACCTGTACACTTGTACCCGCCCCCCCATACCGCCCATACCGGACAGTGAGGCAGCCAGTCAGAATGGTCTCCACAGTACACCTGTACCCCCCCATACCGGACAGTGAGGCAGCCAGTCAGAATGGTCTCCACAGTACACCTGTACCCCCCCCATACCGGACAGTGAGGCAGCCAGTCAGAATGGTCTCCACGGTACACCTGTACCCCCCCCATACCGGACAGTGAGGCAGCCAGTCAGAATGGTCTCCACAGTACACCTGTACACCTGTACCCCCCCCCCTACCGTACAGTGAGGCAGCCAGTCAGAATGGTCTCCACAGTACACCTATACACCTGTACCCCCCCCCTACCGGACAGTGAGACAGCCAGTCAGAATGGTCTCCACGGTACACCTGTACACCTGTACCCCCCCCCCCCCTACCGGACAGTGAGGCAGCCAGTCAGAATGGTCTCCACAGTACACCTGTACCCCCCCATACCGGATAGTGACGCAGCCAGTCAGAATGGTCTCCACAGTACACCTGTACACCTGTAACCCCCCCCCCCCCATACCGGACAGTGAGACAGCCAGTCAGAATGGTCTCCACGGTACACCTGTAGAAATTTGTCAGAGTCTTTTGTAATATAGCAAATCTCTTCAAACCCCAAATTAAGTATAGCCAATGGTGTGCCTTCATTGTGATTTCCCTATGTGCTAGTGTTAGGTTGAATCTATGACCCTATGGCTCTAGTTTAATTACTAGTTTAGTTATTGTTTTATTTAAAGATAGAGTATGTAAAGAGGCTCATCTGGCCCAACAAACTACACCCACGTTGCCAATTAATCCAGAAACCCGTACGTCTTCGGAGTGTGCGAGGAAACGCTGGCAGTCACAGCGAGAATGAGCAAACTCCTTACCAGCTCAGTATGGTATCATGGTTCTTGTACAGACAATGGCCATTTTATTTGGTACACCTGTTCGCTAATACCAATATCTAATCAGCCATTCGCATGGCAGCAACACAACGCATTAAAGCTTGGTCAACAGGTTGAGTTGTTGCTCGGACTAGACTCAGAATGGGGAAGAAATGTGATCATAGTCATCTTGTGGAATGATTGTTGGTGCCAGATGGGGTGGTCTGAGATACAGGAACTGCTGATCGCCTGAGGGTTTCAAATACAACAGACTCCAGAGTTTACAGAGAATGGTGCACAAAAATTTAAAAAAAACATCCAGTGAGCAGCAGTTCTGTGAGTGAAAACACCTTGTTACTGAGAGAGGTCAGAGGAGAATGGCCAGACTGGGTCAAGCTGACAGGAAGGTGACAGTAACTCAAATCACCACGCGTTACAACAGTGGAGTGCAGAAGAGCATCTCCGAACACACAGCACATCGAATCTTGGGCTACGGCAGCAAAGACCACATTGGGTTCCTTTCCTGCATCCAATAAAGTGTCCAGCGTGTTAAACATGCTTCACCAAACTCCGAATGAATGGGATAGGTGCCACAGCAATGCAGGTCTTTCTGCATTTCCTGTGGCAGGGAAAGTCCTGACAGCGTGCACGGCAGGACACGGGAAGGATTGCACAGTGCAAAGCTGAGCGGAGACGCCAAGTTGTGTCTCGGTACTATGTGGCGTACTCTGACAAACACAAGCACATGTTACAAGCAGATTAATGAGGTTTGACTTGTTAGAAATTGACTAATTGCTTCCAGCAAGTCAGGAGTTTATTAAGAAAAGCATGAATGATTTCCCCCCAGGCGGATAAGCTAAGCACATTAACAACCTGCCTGCTTTATTCAAAGGTACACATTAAACCCAGCACTGGGATTCCTGGAAAGCCAGAAAGCTGCAGAGCCCTGAAGAAGGCCGTTCGCTGCACCTTGCCCATTCTCACTCACCTATGCTCATCCTATTTACCTGTATCAGGCGTGCGTCTATGTAAAACAGAGGGTTCTGGGAATACGGCTCCATAGTTCCTTGGAAGTTGTGTCACAGGTAATTAGGTTCATAAAGGGAGCTTTTCACACAATGACCTTCAGTATGAAAGTCAGGATATTATGTTGAAGTTCTATAGGATGTTTGTGAGGCCTAATTTTGCCTTTGTGTGTGGTTCTGCTCACTGACCTACTGGAAAGATGACAATAAGACCACAAGACACTGAGGCAGAAGTAGGCCATTTGGCCCATCAGGTTTGCTCTGCCACTCAATCATGGCTGATCTTTTCTCTTCCTCCTCAGTCCCACTCCCTGGTCTTCTCCCCATAACCTTTGATACAGTGTCCAACCAAAAACTTATCAATCTCTGCCTTAAATGCAGCCAGCAACCTGGCCTCCACAGCTGCCTGTGGTAACAAATCCCACAAATTCACCATCCTCTAGCTAAAGAAATTTCTCCACATCCCTCTTTTAAATGGACACTCCTCTATCCTGAGGCTGTGCCCTCTTGTCCTAGACTTCCCCACCATGGGAAACATCCTTACCACGTCTACTCTGTCTTGGCCTTTCAACATTCGGAAGGTTTCAATGAGATCCCCCCTCCTTCTTCTGAATTCCAGCGAGTACAGACCTAGAGCCATCAAATATTCCTTGTATGATAACCCCTTCATTCCTGGAATCATCCTTGTGAACCTCCTCTGGACCCTCTCCAAAGCCAGCACATCTTTTCTAAGATGAGGAACCCAAACCTGATCCCAATACTCAAGATGAGGCCTCACCAGTGCCTTATGAAGCCTCAGCATCACATCCGTGCTCTTGCATTCTAGTCCTCTTGAAATGAATGCTAACATGGCATTTGCCTTCCTCACCACTGACTCGACCTGCAAGTTGACCTTTAGGGTGTTCTACACAAGGACTCCCAAGTCCCTTTGCACCTCAGATCTTTGGATTTTCTCTCCAGTTAGAAAATTGTCTGCACATTTATTTCTTCTACCAAAGTGCATGAACATGTGTTTACCAATATTGTATTTCATTTCCCACTTTCTTGTCCTGTCTAAGTCCATCTGCATCCTACCTGTTTGCTCAACACTACCTGCCCCTCCACCAATCTTAGTATCATCTGCAAACTTGGCAACAAAGCCATCTATTCCATCATCTAAATCATTTATACACAGCATAAAAAGAAGTGGTCCCAACACTGACCCCTGTGGAACACCACTAGTCACTGGCAGCCAACCAGAAAAGGATCCTTTTATTCCCACTCGCTGCCTCCTACCAATCAGCCAATGCTCCAACCAGCCAGTAACTTTCTTGTAATACCATGGGCTCTCTTGGTAAACAGCCTCATGTGTGGCACCTTCTCAAAGGCTTCTGAAGGTCCAAATATACAACATCCACTGCATCCCCTTTATCTATCCAACTTGTAATCTCCTTAAAGAATTCCAACATGTTCATCAGGTAAGATTTTCCCTGAAGGAAACCATGCTGACTCTGTCCTATCTTGTCCTGTGTCACCAAGTACTTCATAATCTCATCCTTAGCAATTGACTCCAACATCTTCCCAACCACTGAGGTCAGGCTAACTGGTCTATAATTTCCTTTCTGCTGCCTTCCTCCTTTCTTAAAGAGTGGAGTGACATTTGCAATTTTCCAGTCCGCTAGCACAGTGCCAGAGTCCAATGATTTTTGAAAGATCATTGCTAATGCCTCCACAAGCTCTACTGCTACCCTTTTCAGAATCTTTGGGTGCAGTTCCTCTGTCCGGGTGACTTGTGCACCCTCAAGTCTTTCAGCTTTTTGAGCACCTTCTCCCTTGTAACAGTAACTGCACCCACTTCTCTTCCCTCACACCTTCAATATCTGGCCCACTGCTAGTGTCTTCCACAGTGAAGACTGATGCAAAATACTCATTTAATTCATCAGCCATCTTGTTCCCTTGTCTCATTTTCTAGCGGTCCTATATCTACTCTCATCTCTCTTTTATTTTTTATGTATTTGAAAATGCTTTTACTATCCACTTTGATATTGTTTATTAGCTTGCTTTTATATTTTATCTTTTCCCTCCTAATGATTCTTTTAGTTACTCTCTGTAGGTTTTTTAAAGCTTCCCAATCCTCTACCTTCCCACTAATTTTTGGTTTGTTGTAATCTCTAATGTCAGCGGCATCTCGTTCCTTTGCCCTGTTTGTACTTGGACACATACACACACGATATCGGTCTTGCTGAGGGCTGGGGGAGGTGTCGCAGTCGATCAACAGTCTGAGGTGGGGGAGTCACAAGAGATGCTGGAAATCCAGAGCAACACACAGAAGGTGATGGGGAAACTCAGCGGGTCAGGCAGCATCTATGGAGAGGAACAGACAGTTGACGTTTCTTTTGCTTTTACATTAACTTTGATTCCCCTTGTCAGCCACGGTTGTACTATTTTATTATTTGACTATTTCTTTGTTTTTGGAATACATCTACCTGCACCTTCCTCATTTTTCGCAGAAACTCACCCCATTGCTGCTCTGCTGTCATCCCTGACAGCATCTCCTTCCCATTTACTTTGGTCAACTCCTCTCTCGTTCCACTGTAATTTCCCTTACTCCACTGAGATACTGCTACACCAGACTACTTTCTCCCTATCAAATTTCAAGTTGAACTCAATAAGGTTGAAAGAGTACAGAGAAAATTTACAAGGATGTCGCTGGGATTTGAGGACCTGAGTTAAAGGGAAAAGTTGTGCCTCTGACCTCACGACCTACCTCATTGTCTGCCTGCACCGCACTCTCTCTGTGACTGTGACACTTTATTCTGCATTCCGTTATTGTTCCACCTCAATCACTGTGTAATGATGTGATCTGTATGAACAGTATGCAAGACAGCACTTCACTGCATCTCAGAACATGGCAAAATATGACACATTTCATTGTATGTTTTGATGTGGCAAATAAAGGTAATCTTTAATAAACCATCTCCAATTCCACCTAGCACTCTCAGCTTCTCTCATCATTCCCCCGGTTCTCCTACCACTTGCCAGCTCAAGCTTCCACACCCCCCCGCCACACTTTTATTCTTCCCCTTCCTTTCCAGTCCTGATGAAGGGTCTCGGCCCAAAACTGTCTGTTCCTCCCCGTAGATGCTGACTGACCCGCTGAGTTTCCCCATCACGTTCTGTGTGTTGCTCTGGATTTCCAGCATCTCTTGTGTCTCCCCCACCTCAGACTGTTGATCGACTGCGAAACCTCCCCCAGCCCTCAGCAAGACCGATATCGTGTGTGTATGTGTCCAAGTGCAAACAGGGCAAAGGAACGAGATGCTGCTGAGATGTGAGAAGAAATCAAATGATGCTACAAAAAACAGGCGTTTTCCATGCTTAACTGAGTTTAGCCTTAGATTGCCATGGGACGAATGTGATTAGGGGAAAGTACAGGGGGGTTGTCAGAGGTAGGGGCTTTTACACACAGAGAGTGGTGGGTGTGCAGAATATGCTGCTGGGGGTGATGATACAGGCAGGTACATCTGGGGCATTTAAGAAATTGTTAGGAAGGCATGTGGAGGGCTACATGGGAGGCAAGGGCCAGATTGATACGACAATAGGTTAAAGTGTTGGCACAACATCTTGGGCCAAAAGGGCCTGCATTGTGCTAACGTTCTATGCTCTATGTTAACCCACTCCGTACTGGTGATCCCTATTAGAGTCAAGGGCACATCCCTGCTCCCCAATGCTGACCAAGTTGACTAAATGAGCATTCCAAATTGCCCGTGTTTGACCCTCATCCTCCAAACCCTTCCTACCCATCCTAATGTCTTGTAAATCTTGCAATGGGACGGTAGTGTAGTGGTTATGCTTTACAGTGCAGATGAGCAGAGCTCAGTGCCTGCCACTGTCCATAAGGAGTTTCTACATTCTCCTGTGATGGCATGGGTTTCCTCCCAGTGCTCTGATTTCCTTCCACGGTCCAAAGACCTACTGTATTCAATCAGGGGGTTGCTGGTCAGTGTGGCGCTGCACTGTATCTCAATACGTAAATAATTTCACCACTCCTAACATTTTGTTCTGGCAGTTTGTTCCACCGCTGTTTGGGTCTTAAACTTTTTAATATCTTTTCCTTCCCAGCTTGAACTGCAACCTCTCACTAAAGCCTGTTACCGCCCATCTTATCTACGCCTCTAATGATTCTATAAACTCCTATAAGGTCACTCTTCAGTCTCCCACAATATTAAGAGGTAATCCTGTTAAACCAGCTCTGAACACGTAATCCTCTAACTGAAGAGTTAGTTAATCCACTAACTAATTCTACAGGTACTTCCCACAACCAACACTGATCAGTTAATGGAGACCTGACAACTGCCTTCCCCTCAATGTCAAAAAAAGCAAAGAGCTGGGTCATTGACTCCATGTCAATGTCACAGGGAAACTCGCCAACACCTCTACTTTCTCAGGTGACTAAAGAAATTCCTCATGCCACCATCGACTCTGAACAATTTCTGGATGTGCTGTCTGCCCCTGACTGGCAGAAACCGCAGAGAGCTGTGGACACAGAAAACTGCCTCAGCTCACTGGGCTCTGAAAATGCCATGAATCACGAAAATAAACGTCACTGAAGAATCAGGACCAGGTTTATTATCACTGACTTATGTAAGACTATAAGATACAGGAGCGGAGTTAGGCCTTTTGGCCCATCAAGTCTGTTCCTCCACTTCATCATGGCTGATCTATTTTTGCTCTCAGCCCCAATCTCCTGCCTTCCCCATGTATCCCTTCTTTCCCTGACCATCAACCTCTGCCTTAAATATACGTAAAGACTTGGCCTCGATAGACGCCTATGGCAACAAATTCTACAGATTCACCCCTGGCTAAAGAAATCCCTCATCGCCGTTCTAGAAGAACGCTCCTCGATTCTGAGGCTGTGTCCTCTGGTCCTAGACTCCCCCACTATAGGAAACATCCTCTCCACATCCACTCTATCCGTGTCCTCTGGTCCTAGTCTCCCCCACTGTAGGAAACATCCTCTCCATATCCACTCTATCTGTGTCCTCTGGTCCTAGACTCCCCAACTATAGGAAACATCCTCTCCACATCCACTCTATCTGTGTCCTCTGGTCCTAGACTCCCCCACTATAGGAAACATCCTCTCCACATCCACACTATCTGTGTCCTCTGGTCCACGACTCCCCCACTATAGGAAACATCCTCTCCACATCCACACTATCTGTGTCCTCTGGTCCACGACTCCCCCACTATAGGAAACATCCTCTCCACATCCGCTCTATCTGTGTCCTCTGGTCCTAGACTCCCCCACTATAGGAAACATCCTCTCCACATCCACTCTATCTGTGTCTTCTGGTCCTAGACTCCCCCACTATAGGAAACATCCTCTCCACATCCGCTCTATCTGTGTCCTCTGGTCCTAGACTCCCCCACTATAGGAAACATCCTCTCCACATCCACTCTATCTGTGTCCTCTGGTCCTAGACTCCCCCACTATAGGAAACATCCTCTCCATATCCACTCTATCTGTGTCCTCTGGTCCTAGACTCCCCCACTACAGGAAACATCCTCTCCACATCCACTCTATCTGTGTCCTCTGGTCCTAGACTCCCCCACTACAGGAAACATCCTCTCCACATCCACTCTATCTGTGTCCTCTGGTCCTAGACTCCCCCACTACAGGAAACATCCTCTCCATATCCACTCTATCTGTGTCCTCTGGTCCTAGACTCCCCAACTATAGGAAACATCCTCTCCACATCCACTCTATCTGTGTCCTCTGGTCCTAGACTCCCCCACTATAGGAAACATCCTCTCCACATCCACACTATCTGTGTCCTCTGGTCCACGACTCCCCCACTATAGGAAACATCCTCTCCACATCCACACTATCTGTGTCCTCTGGTCCACGACTCCCCCACTATAGGAAACATCCTCTCCACATCCGCTCTATCTGTGTCCTCTGGTCCTAGACTCCCCCACTATAGGAAACATCCTCTCCACATCCACTCTATCTGTGTCCTCTGGTCCTAGAGTCCCCCATATAGAAAACATCCTCTCCACATCCACTCTATCTGTGTCCTCTGGTCCATGACTCCCCCACTATAGGAAACATCCTCTCCACATCCACTCTATCTGTGTCCTCTGGTCCTAGACTCCCCCACTACAGGAAACATCCTCTCCACATCCACTCTATCAAGACCTTTCACTATTCGATAGGTTTCAATGAGGTCATCACTCATTCTTATGAATTCCAGTGAACACAGGCCCAGAGCCATCAAACACTCCTCATATGACAAGCCATTCAATCCTGGAATCATTTTCCTGATATGATACAAAATTTATTGTTTTGTGGCAACATAAAATTACTATAAATTACAAAACAAATAGTGACAAAAGAAATGGAGTATTGGGTTAGTGTTCATGGGTTCCCAGACTGTTCAGAAATCTGATGGTGAAGGTGAAGAAGCTGTTCCTGAAACTTTTAAGGTCTTCAGGCTCCTGTATCTGCTCTCTGGGTTGTATGGGGTATCTGGGGGGGGGGGGCGGGGGGGGGCACCTCTGCTGAAGGAGCTGGAAGTGCCCGTTCTGGGCAGTTCACTCACCTTTGATTCCGACCAGGCACTCAGCTTTCACCCGTGGCGCAGGATTGCATGTGACTGTGGCCACACCCTGGCAGCTAAACAGACTGAGAGTAGTCAGTAGCCTTCTTCTCCCGTGAGACAGGGACATGCCTGTCCTAATGTGCACAGGCAGCTCCGGCAGACAGGGCAGATGAGATCCAGAGAGAGCGAAGGCTTGACACGGTGCAGAAGGCGTCATGGCCACCCACTGCTACCAAGGAAGAGCCCAGTTTGTGACGCTTGTTCGTACCACTGGACCCGGACTTCTAAGAACTGGGGAGTGGAGCTGCCCCAAAGCAATGGCTCTTCTACTTTATAAACTCTCCCACACAGGTTCCCTCATCGTCAGACCTCCTCTCCGACGGCAGCAATGAGAAGAAGGCATGTCCTGGATGGTGGGGGCCCTTTCTGATGGATGCTGCCCTCCCGAGGCGATGCCTCAATGGTGGGGAGTGTCCTATCAGTGATGGAGTGGGCTGAGTCTTCAACCCTCTGCAGCCTCTTGCAGTCCTCTACATTTCCTTTTGTGTTTTCCTCTGGCTCTTGCTTTCTAGAATGTATGTTATGCACCTCGGTGAAGAACACTGTCTCGTTTGACTGTATCCACGTATGGTTTGAATGATAATTAAACTTGATCTGATTTGGATTTTAATTACATTGGAACCTCCATACCAGGCGTGATGCAAACAGTCAGGCCCATACTGTACCAGAAGCAACCTCTCATTCAGCCTCTGAACCTCCTTCCTGACGGGAGTAAGGGGAAGAGGCCAAGTCCTGGATGGTGAGGGGTAATAGAGATAGAAGCTGCCTTCTGGAGATATCCCCAGTGGTGAGGGAGGTTGTGGCCTTGATGGAGCTGGCTAGGGTCACAACCCTCTGAACCTGTGGAGTTAACGGTTGGCTGCAAGTTTCAAGCTAATCCCTTTGTCATTGAACTGACTGGCCTGGGAATAAACCCACAGAGAGGATTGTTCAAAATTGTGCATTGCCCTAATTTGGTTAATAGGTTGTTAATTATACAATAAGGAGGCACATTCCTAATTTGAAACTTCAGTCCCTGTTGTTCTACTAATTAATTGATGTTGCCGTTCCAAAGTTCAAAGTTCAAAGTGAATTTATTTGCAGAGTATATATATATATATAGATAGATATATATGTGTGTTATCACATATAACCCTAAGATTCATTTTCTTGTGGGCTAAGTTCAAAGTAAATTTATTTTCAAAGTACATTTATCTCACCATACACAATCCCGAAATTCATTTTCTTGTTGGCATACTCAATAAATCCATAATAGGATAATAACCAGAGTAGAATTAATAAAAGACCGCACCAACTTGGGCATAAAACCGTGCAAATGCAAAAAGAAAGAAGAAATGATAAATAAATACATAAGCAATAAATATTGAGAACATGAGATGAAGAGTCCTTGAAAGTGGTTGTGGGAATATTAATGGCAAGAGTTAAATTGAGTGAAGTTATTCCCTCTGGTTCAGGAGCCTGATGGTTGAGGGGTATTTCAGTTCCTCAACCTGACTGTGTGAGTCCTGAGGCTCCCGCCCCTCCTTCCTGATGCCAGCCGTGGGAAGGGAGTGAGAAGTGGGACACTGCCATGCTTTCTTCGTGATAGTTTCTCTGACCAATATCTCTTGGACTCAGATGGATACCAGGACCTGGACAAGAAACTGTGACAGAGTCAACTGCCTGTAGTAGTAGTTAGTCAGGGAATATTGGTTGAGTGTTGGTTACTAGGGTTGGAGGTGTGTTTGGGGAAGTTCTGGAGGCCTGAGCTCGTTGGGCAGATCTGGCCATCCAAAGTCAGTCACCAGGTCTGGATGTCGAACTCCAGAGAATGGAGATCAGGATGGCAGATTATGTGGACCCGTGATCCCCAAGGTCAATGACAGCGGTCAGTAGGCCTCAAGGATGAGGACCAGCGCTAAGGTTGGCATGTCCTGGGTCTGACTGGGGATAGTCATAATGGCTTCATGTGTAGTAGGTCTTGTCTAACCAATCTTATAGCTTTTCAAGGAAGTTAGCAGGGAAGTTGATAAAGGCAAGGCAGTGGACGTCGTCTATGTGGACTTTAGCAAGGCTTTTGACAACTTTCTGTAGGTAGTAACTTGGATTAGACATTGGGAGAAGCCAGAGAGTGGTAATAGGTAGTTGCCTCTCTGACTGGAGGCCTGGGGCTGGTGATGTGCTGCAGAGATCTGTTGTTGTTTGTTGCCTATATCAATGATCTGGGTGATAACGTGGTAAGTTGGATCAGTGGATGACACCAGGATTGGGGGTGTAGCGGACAGTGAGGAAGGTTATCGTGGTTTGCAGTGGGATTTGGAGCATCTGGAAGAATGGGCTGAGCAAATTGCAGATGGAATTTAATACAGGCAAATGCGAGGCGTTGCACTTTGGGAGGGAAATATACATATATATAGCTAGGCTACCTAAGACTTCAGCACAATACTATATTTGTCAACACAGAGTGGAAAGTGAGTTTGTAAATCTTGTGGGGGCAAAAAACATTGGGAATTGTGAGGGTGGAGGGCTGTGCGTGGGATGTGGGACAGGTGGTGGAGGAGGAGTGCCAGAGGCAGGGGGCAGCATGGGTGCAGACACACCCAGCTCTGAGCCACCAGGCAAGGTCATTTGATTCCAAACAGTTGGTTTATTGATCATTACAGAATGTCTCTCTGGTGCTTCCCACTCCCTCCCATCTCCCTGCCCCCTTCCCACTCTCAGTCCACAATAGAGACCCAGAGCAGAATCAGGTTTATCTCCCTGTCCCCTTCCCACTCTCAGTCCACGTAGAGACCCAGATCAGGATCAGGTTTATCTCCCTGCCCCCTTCCCACTCTCAGTCCACCATAGAGACCCAGATCAGCATCAGGTTTATCTCCCTGTCCCCTTCCCACTCTCAGTCCACCATAGAGACCCAGATCAGCATCAGGTTTATCTCCCTGCCCCCTTCCCACTCTCAGTCCACGTAGAGACCCAGATCAGCATCAGGTTTATCTCCCTGTCCCCTTCCCACTCTCAGTCCACCATAGAGACCCAGAGCAGAATCAGGTTTATCTCCCTGTCCCCTTCCCACTCTCAGTCCACGTAGAGACCCAGAGCAGAATCAGGTTTATCATCATTCACGTGTCTTGTTTTTTGGCGGCAGCAGTACAGTGCAATACACGAAATTAACCACTACTGTGTAAAAGTTTTAGGCACCCCTGAACTTTGCACAGTTCTGTATTTCTTATTGCTTTTGCAATTTATAATATATTTTATGTATTGCCTGTATTACCGCCAGGAAACAGCAAATGTCACGACATGCTGTGTGTCAGTGATAATAGATCTGATTCTGATTCATCATCCCGGTGTTTGAGCCCCTACCCCCTTTCCCACTGCCCCTGCCCACCTGCCCCCAGCTGTGAAGCAGGGCTGCCTGTGCCTTATTGCCCTCGAGCCTGGCGATTGCTCGCAGTGAAGTGGTGGGATTGTCAGCGGTTTTGCTCAGAGAGGTTGCCGTGATTACTCACTCATCTGGCTCCTTTGTTTATGCACAAGATGTTAATTTACTGTTGTTAAGTGGTTCAAAAGCTGCCCCGTCCAACCTTCACCGGCACGAAACCACAAACTATTTAGAAGAAAAGGATCAACAAGCTGAAGTTGCCAAGGTGCATTGAAGCAGCGTGGTATTCCCATTAACGGATCGACTTACTCTGTTATTAATGGTGACTTGTTGAGAAAAACGTCAGCTGCTCGGGTGTACGTGTGGCCATTGGCAATACGTCATGTTCAATGGACATCAAAAGCTACGGGAAAAAAATGAAAAGAAACAAACCCAGAATTAGCTGGGGATACTCAGCAAGTCAGTCAGTGTGGGTGGGAAGAGACAAAGGGTTAACATTTTGGGTCAAATACAAAGGTCAAGATTAGGAAAAAAGAAGTTTGAAATCAAGCAACTTGCCATGCAAGTTGATCGGGTGGTTAAGACGACGTGTAGCGTGTTCGTCTTCGTTAATCAGGGGTTTGAATTCAAGGACCGTGAGGTAATGTTGCAGCTCTATAAAACCCGGGTTAGACCACACTTGGAGTATTGTGTTCGGTTCTGGTCGCCTCATTATAGGAAGGATGTGGAAGCTTTAGAGAGGGTGCAGAGGAGATTTACCAGGATGCTGTCTGGATTAGAGAGGGTGCAGAGGAGATTCACCAGGATGCTGTCTGGATCAGAGAGGGTGCAGAGGAGATTGACCAGGATGCTGTCTGGATTAGAGAGGGTGCAGAGGAGATTGACCAGGATGCTGCCTGGATTAGAGAGCGTGCAGAGGAGATTCGCCAGGATGTTGCCTGGATTAGAGAGGGTGCAGAGGAGATTCGCCAGGATGCTGTCTGGATTAGAGAGGGTGCAGAGGAGATTCGCCAGGATGTTGCCTGGATTAGAGTGGGTGCAGAGGAGATTCGCCAGGATGCTGTCTGGATTAGAGAGGGTGCAGAGGAGATTCACCAGGATGCTGTCTGGATTAGAGAGGGTGCAGAGGAGATTTACCAGGATGCTGTCTGGATTAGAGAGGGTGCGGAGAAGATTTACCAGGATGCTGCCTGGATTAGAGAGGGTGCAGAGGAGATTTACCAGGATGCTGACTGGATTAGAGAGCCTGTTCAATGGGGCTAAGTTGAGTCAACTAGGGCTTTTCTCTTTAGAGCAAAGGACTCTTCACCTTCTGTTCTTGATAGTTATTGCTTATTTATTTGTTTTTATAATTTCTTTTTTTTCTTTCGTATTTGCAGTTTCTCGTCTTTTGCACTCTGGGTGTTTGTCCATCCCGTTGTGTATGGCCTTTCATACATCCTCTTGTTTCTTGTACTTACTGTGAATGCCTGGAAGGAAATGTATCGCAATTTACTTTGAACTTTGAACTTAGAATTCTACTTTATTTGTAGTTTGAGGAGATTTTCGAACCGATTGGGCAATCTGTGCTTTGCTGTCTCCACGAGGATTCTGTAAGGTTTCTGGAAAAACGTGGAACCTCGCAGCAAGGAAGCCCGGAGATGGGGGTGAACCCACAACCGATTCCATTTCTCACAGATCTCACTGATGAAAGTGCCAAGGAAGATGAAATCACTGTAGTGTGTGTGGGTGCTCAATGCCGTCTACTAGCCTTTCACTAGCCTTTCATTCACTGCTGCTGAAAGAAGGTACCTGCTTGCGAACTCTCTGTCTTGCTTCTCCCGGAGGGAGATCCCTGCACTCCAATAGTCTCTCTCTCTCTCTCTCTCTCTCTCTCTCTCTCTCCCCCTCACTTGCTTCTCCAGAGGAAGGTCCCTGCACTCCAATAGTCTTTCTCTCTCTCTCTCCCTCTCGCTCGCTTCTCCCAGAGGGAGGTCCCTGTATTCTGATTCTCTCTCTCTCTCTCTCTCTCTCTCTCCCTCTCACTCGCTTCTCCCAGAGGGAGGTCCCTGTATTCTGATTGTCTCTCTCTCTCTCTCTCTCTCTCTCTCTCTCTCTCTCTCTCTCTCTCTCTCTCCCTCTCTCTCTCTCTCCCTCTCACTCGCTTCTCCCAGAGGGAGGTCCCTGTATTCTGATTGTCTCTCTCTCTCTCTCTCTCTCTCTCTCTCTCTCTCTCTCTCTCCCTCTCTCTCTCTCTCCCTCTCACTCGCTTCTCCCAGAGGGAGGTCCCTGTATTCTGATTCTCTCTCTCTCTCTCTCTCTCCCTCTCGCTCGCTTCTCCCAGAGGGAGGTCCCTGTATTCTGATTGTCTCTCTCTCTCTCTCTCTCTCTCTCTCTCTCTCCCTCTCGCTCGCTTCTCCCAGAGGGAGGTCCCTGTATTCTGATTGTCTCTCACTCTATGCTGTTGGATGATGATGTCAGAATTCTGGGTCTTGGGCAAGGGTCAAAGTTTATGTATTGGACTCAGCCGTTCACGTTACAATGTGTTTCTGGTCCCTCCTTTGTTTGTTGCTACTTTGGGCAATTTTGAACAGGGTGGCCGGCAGATAATGAACTGAGCTGAACTGGAAATGTCTGGACTCTTTTTGTGCTTTATATTTTTATATTCTGTGTTGTTCACTCTTTTTTTGCTGTTTGTATGATTTGGTGTTTTGTGGATGGTGTGGTGGGGGGGCAGATTTACTAGTTTTTTAAACGGGTTCCATGACGTTTCTTTGTTCCGTGGCTGTCTGTGGGAAGATGAATCTCAGGGTTGTGTACTGTGTACAGACTTTGATAATAAATGTACTGTGAATCTTTCACATTTGGTCTGTAACCGAAAACTAGGAAATTTCTACAGATGTACCATGGAGAGCGTCCCAACAGGCTGCATCACTGTCTGGCTTGCATGGTCACTGCACAGGATGGGGCAAAACTGCAGAAAGGTGTAAACTCAGCCAGCTCCATCGTGGGCGCTAGCCTCCCCAGCATCAAGGGCATCTTCAAGGAGTGATGCCTCATTAGGGTGGCACCCATCACTAAGGACCCTCCCCACCCAGGACATGCCCTCTTCTCATTGTCACCATCAGGAAGGAGGTACAGGAGCCTGAAGACACACACTCAACGATTCAGGAACAGCTTCAAAGTAATTTCAAAGTTCAAAGTAAATTCATTATCAAAACACAGAAATGCCACCATGACTGTTGAACGTCATTTCCTGCACACCACTGTAAGGAGAATGAAATAATTGTTACTTCCAATCTGATGTGACACAAAAAATCCACAGAAGTTAAAGAACACAATAAATACAAATAGCTTCTATACGCAATTGATTGTATGCCCATAAAGTGATGCCAGGCACAGGTGAGTCTGAACATAAGGAATTGATAAAGTAGGAGTGTTGGGGTTGTGGAGAGTGAGTTTGTGGGTGGAGGTGTTGATCAGCCTTACTGCCTGGGGAAAGTGACTGTTTTTGAGTCTGGTGGTCCTGCTGTGGAGGCTACGCAGCCTCCTCCCTGACGGGAGAGGGACAAACAGTCCATGAGCAGGGTGATGGGATCCTTCATGATGTTACTGGCCCTTTTCCAGCACCTTTCTGTATGGCGGGCACACTCGTACCAGTGATGTGCTGGGCAGTTTTGTCTACTTGCTGTAAACCCTCCCTGTCCATCCCAGTGCAGTTTCCGTACCAAACAGTCATGCAGCCTGTTAGGATGCTCTCTACTGTGAATCTGTGGGACGTGAATGTGGATGTGCGAAGCCCAGCTCTCTTCAGCCTCCTCAGAAAGTAGAGGCGCCCCGGAGCTTTCTTGACTATCGGATATGTACACCAATGCCTTTGAGTGGAAAATCCTACAAAAGGTAGTGGATTCAGCCCAGTACAGCACAGGTAAAACCCTCCCAACCATTCAGCACCTACATGAAATGTCGCAGGGAAGCAACACCCATCATTAAAGACCCTCACCACCCAGATCACGCTCTTTCCTCACTGCTGCTGACAGGTAGAAGGTGCAGGAGCCTCAGGACTCGCACCACACGGTTCAGGAACAGTTACTACCCCTCAACCATCAGGCTCTTGGACAAAAGGGGATAGCTACTCTCATTTAAGGACTCTTGTCTTGTTATTTAATGCTCGTTGTTTATTCCTATTTATTTATATCTGCATTTGTACAGTTTGTTCACAGTTAACAGTTCCTGATATTTACAGTTTACTGTTACTGTTCTATAGATTTACTGTTACTGTTCTATACTGTTCTATAGAAGTAGGCCCGCAGAACAAGAATCTCAGGGTTGTGTGTGGTAGCATGTGTGGACTCTGCTAATAAGTTTTACTTTGAACTTTGAAAGTACTCGGACCATGAGAGGTTGTGGGCGTTCACAGTGAGTACCAGAAACAGGATGCGATCAACAAAAGACCAAACCCAGCAGGGTGGACAAAGAGTCAGAGTGTAAAAGGCAGCAATCTGTACAAAAAAAAATAGATAGGTGAGCAGATAAACAGATGGATAGATAGACAGACAGATAGGTGAGCAGACAAACAGATAGATAGACAGACAGAGAGATGAGCAGATAAACAAAGGTAGGTAGACAAATAGATGAGCAGGCAATGAATACTGGTGGTGTGAATTCCTGTATCTTATTCTTGACGGCAGAAACAGGAAGAGAGCACGACCTGGGTGATGGGAATTTCTGACGATGGATGCTGCTTTCCTGCGACAGTGCTCCATGTAGATGTGCTCAGTGATGGGGAGGGCTTCACCCGTGACGGACTGGGCTGTATCCACTACTTTCTGTAGGTTCTTCTATTCAAGGGAGTTGGAGTTTCCAACACATGCTGTGACGCAGCCAGTATACTCTCCACTACACAGCTATAGAAGTTTGTCAAAGCCTTAGATGTCATATTGAATCTTGATAAACCCCTAAGGAAGTCGAGGCACTGCCATGCTTTCTTCACAATTGCACTTACGTGTTGGGCCCAGGACGGGTCCTCTGAAAAGATAGCACCGAGGAATTTAAAGTTGCTGACCCTCTCCATCTGTGATCCTCCAGTGAGGACTGGCTGATGGACCTCTTTGGTCTGCTCTTGGACCACCTGCTTGGTCTTGCTGACATTGAGTAAGAGGTTGTTGCTGCATCACTCAGCCAGATTTTCAGTCTCCTTCCCATGTGCTGATTTGTCAGCACCATTGATTCAGCCCACGACCGTGGTGTCGTCAGCAAACCTGAATTGGTGCTCAGCCTTTCAGATGTTAAGTGTGAAGTGAGTAGATCAGGGGGCTAAGCACAGAGCCTTGTGCCATGCCTGTGCCGAAGGGGGTGTTGTTGCCAATCTGAACTGACTGGAGTCTGCAAGTGAGGGTATCGAGAATCCAGTTGCACAAGGAGATATTGAGGCCAAGGTCTTGAAGCTTATTGATTGTTGTTGAGGAGATGATGGTATTGAATGCCAAGGTGTAATCATTAAAGAGCATCCTGATGTTTGCATCTTTGCTATCCAGGTGCTCCAGGGTTGAGTGAAGATCCAATGAGATGGCATCTGCTGGGACCTGTGCTGATGGGAGGCAAATTGGAGCAGATCCAAGTCACTTCTCAGGCAGGAGTTGAAATGTTTCATCAGCACCCTCTCAAAACACTTCATCACGGTGGGTGCGAGTGCTGTTGGACGGTGGTCATTGAGGCAGGTGACCAGAATTGAAGCCGATGAGTACCTCAAACTGCCAAAGCCAGAGGTTAAGGATCTCGGTGAACACTCCAGCCACGAGCTCATCGGGGAACAAAAACTCGTGGTCACCCATGTGGCTTGGTTTCGCTTTGTCGGAGATGAGCCCCGTCACAACTGTCGAGCGTCTTTCTCCGATTCAAGTTTGCCTTCTTCCCCCACACCGTCAGAATTCTGAACAGTCTATCAACCCACCAACACTACCTCACTTTATGTTCTTCTCACACTATTTATTTCTTATTATAGCTCTTGGTAAATTTGGATTTATTTATTGCTGCAACAACAAGACAAGTGTCCCCACAGCCACCAGTGATAATGAACCTGACAGTGATTTTGCTTACGGCACATTATCTGGCCCACAGTGTCTGTGAGGAACACAATGCAAATTAAACCAAATTGTTTCCGCCTGCTCGTGACATGTACTTCTCCATTTATCTGTCTGTCCAGCAGCCTCTTGAACACCTCTGTTAGATCTGCCTTTGCCACATCCTCCGGCAGCCCGCGCCCAGTGTGAAAACCTGCCCCTCTCACCTTAGATGCATGCCCTCTGCTATTTGACATTTCAACCCTGGGAGAAAGATTCTGACTGTCAACCTAATCTCTGTCTCTCATAATTTTATAAACTTCTTCCCTCAGCCATAGACAGACATTCAGAACTTTTCTCTATATTTATCACGTATTGCTTTGAGCTGCTGCTGAGAAGTTAACAAATTGTACAAGATGTGGCAGTGGTATTGAACCTGAATCTGGTCTATAAGTTTGTAGATGGAGGTGTAGTGATGCTGAGGGTGCAGGATGCTGTGTCAATCAGTGGAGTTTGTCCTCCTGAGTGTTACTAACACACTGATCTTTGCTGACGTATTTCTTCCTGAAGGAAACCTCTCTCAGTAAATCCATGTTTACTATCACTGTTAGGGTGTCAGGGTGGACACACGTCTCTACCAAAGGAGGTGTGAGGTGTTCCTTCCCTCCGCTAGCCTGCAGGTCACCCTTGGGCGAGGTGTAGTCCCCGCTTAGCCCCCGATCAGGGTCACGTGAACCCATGGGAGCTGGTGGTGGATGGTCATATGTCCAGCCGGTGCAGATCACAAGTCCTGGTTATGTGACCACTGACGCCAGGCAGACAATCTCTGAAGAGTGTTGATAATGGCTGAGGTGTCTTGTAAAGACACTGCCCAGAAGAAGACAAGGGCAAACCAGTTCTGTAGAAAAATTTGCCAGGAACAATGGTGGTCATGGAGTATGAAGTCCCACGTCATACAACACGGCACTTAACGATAACGATGATGATGACTGTTGCTGTTAAACGCCTGAGACCCAGTTCCACAGTTGGAATACCCTTCCATCTGCTCCATTTTAACTATCCATTGCTTTCATCAGCTGGTTGTCCAAGAAAATTCCTTACCAAGAAATATCAATTAGTGGCCAGGTCCTTTCCATCTCGCTGCCTTTACTGAGCCTTGCTCTGGCTCTCTCCAGCTGGACTGTGTTCTGCCGGTCGGTGTAATGATTCCCGTGAAGTCCTGCTGACTGTAACAGATTGCCGATTGGACCTTGGCCCACATACACACCTGAATTCGAAGCGATTCAAATTCAGATCTAGTTATCTAATGTACGTCGAAACGCAGGGGAAAGTGTCATTACACTTTACAGCACCAGCGACCTGGGTTCGATTCCCACCTCCGCCTGTGAGGAGTTTACACGTTCTCCTCATGAGGGTGTGGGTCTCCTCCTGAAGCTCCAGTTTCCTCCCACCGTCCAAAGACATACCGGTCGGTGGGTTAATTTGTCATTGTAAGTTGCCCGTGATTAGGCTGGGGTTAAGTCGGGGGGTTGATGGGTGGTGAAGCTCGAAGGTCCGGAAGGGCCTGATCCACAGTGTGTCTCAATAAATAATTAAGTGGAAGTTATGGTGAAGACACCAAGCTGTAACATCGTACATCTGGTTTGCCAGGCGCGTACGGATGCTTCAGGACCGTGTCACGAAGATCATGCAGCCCAGGAACAGGCCCATCGGCCCATCAGAGCCACTCTGGCTTTGTTGTTCATCACACTAAACCCATTTGCCCTCACTGGGACTGAATCCTCCGACCCCCTGCCTTTTGAAGTGTCACCCAAACGTAGTGACTGTGTCTGATTCTACCCCCGGCAGATTGCCAGTGTTTATCGCATCGAAACATCCAGCCGTCCGAGCATGTGCTGCGGGACATCACCACGCTTCTGGCACCAGCCTAGCCTGGCCACAACTTACTAACCCCAAACCTTACACCTTTGGACTGTGGGAGGAAACCAGAGCACGCGGAGGAAACCCACGTGGTCATGAATGCCTTACAGGCAGCCGTGGGAATCAAACCCCAGTTACTGGGCTGTAAAGGGTTACCCCTCTCTCTGTAAACATAGACTTTCCCCACAGATTCCCTTCATTCGCACCATTTTTAAAATATATCTTGTAACTTATAGTAATTTTACAGCGCAGTGGCCACTTTATTAGGTACACCTGGACACCTCTTTAAAACAAATATCTAGTCAGCCAATCATGTGGCAGCAACTCAATGCATTAAAGCACACAGACACGGTCAGGAGGTTCAGTTGTTGTTCCGACCAAACATCAGAATGAGGAAGAAATGAGATCTAAGTGACTTTGACTGTGGAATGATTGTTGGTGCCAGACGGGGTGGTCTGAGTATCTCAGAAACTGCTGATCTGCTGGGATTTTCACACACAACAGTCTCTAGAGTTTACAGTGAATGGTGTGAAAAACATTCAGTGACAGGCAGTTCTGTGGGTGAAAATGAGAGAGGTCAGAGGAGAATGGTCAGACTGGGTCAAGCTGACAGGAAGGTGACAGTAACTCAGATAACCAGACGTTACAACAATGGTGTGCAGAAGAGCATCTCTGAATGCACAACACATCAAACTTTGATACGGACGGGCTAGAGCAGCAGAAGACAACAAACATAGACTCAGTGGCCACTTTATTAGGGACGGATGGTGTAATCACTGAATAGTATGCCCTTGCACTCTGTAACTTACACTAAAGACAGATTTCATGTCATTTGCTGTAAATTAGTGATATAAACCTGATTCTATACCTGCTCCCTCTCACCTCGACAAGAGAAAATCCAAGCAACACACACACTCACAACGCTGGAGGAACTCAGCAGGCCAGGCAGCGTCTGTGGAAGTCAGTACAGCTGATGTTTCAGGCCGAGACCCTTCGTCAGGACTGGAGAGAAAAAGATGAGGAGTCAGAGTTAGGTGGGGTGAGAGGAGGGGGTAACACAAGCTAACAGGTGAAATTGGGAGGGGTGGGCTGAAATAACGAGCTAGGAAGTTGATTGGTGAAAGAGGTACAGAGCGGGAGAAAGGGGAATCTGACAGGAGCCTACACTGGTGTCGAACCCAACTACCCTTACACGACATCAAGCAACTTAATCATCTTTGCCTCCAGTTTCCACCCTGCCTTCAAATTTACCTAGTCCATTTCCATCACCTCCCTCCCCTTTCTCAATCTCTCTGTCTCTGTCTCTGGAGACAGCTTATCTACCGATGTCTATTATAAACCCACAGACTCTCACAGCTACCTGCACTATACCTCATCCCACCCTGCTACTTGTAAAAATGCCATCCCCTTATCTCAATTCCTCTGGCTCTGCCGCATCCGCTCTCAGGAAAAGGCTTTTTATTCCAGAACGAAGGAAATGTCCTCCTTCATTGAAGAAAGGAGCCCCTTCCTCCACCATCAACGCTGCCCTCAACCCACACACACTCTCCCCTCCAGTCATACTCCCCTCCAGTCACACACACTCCCCTCCAGTCACACACACTCCCCTCCAGTCACACACTCTCCCCTCCAGTCACACACTCTCCCCTCCAGTCACACTCCCCTCCAGTCACACTCCCCTCCAGTCACACACTCTCCCCTCCAGTCACACACTCTCCCCTCCAGTCACACACACTCCCCTCCAGTCACACACTCTCCCCTCCAGAGTCACACACTCTCCCATCCAGTCACACACACTCCCCACCAGTCACACACTCTCCCCTCCAGAGTCACACACTCTCACCTCCAGTCACACACACTCCCCACCAGTCACATACTCTCCCCTCCAGTCACACTCCCCTCCAGTCACACACTCTCCCCTCCAGTCACACTCCCCTCCAGTCACACACTCTCCCCTCCAGTCACACTCCCCTCCAGTCACTCTCCCCTCCAGTCCACACTCTCCCCTCCAGTCACTCTCCCCTCCAGTCACACACTCTCCCCACCAGTCACACACTCTCCCCTCCAGTCCACACTCTCCCCTCCAGTCACACTCCCCTCCAGTCACACACACTCCCCACCAGTCACACACTCTCCCCTCCAGTCACACTCCCCTCCAGTCACACACTCTACCCTCCAGTCACTCTCCCCTCCAGTCACAAACTCTCCACTCCAGTCACTCTCCCCTCCAGTCACACACTCTCCCCTCCAGTCACACTCCCCTCCAGTCACACACTCTCCCCTCCAGTCACACTCCCCTCCAGTCACACTCCCCTCCAGTCACACACTCTCCACACCAGTCACACACTCTCCCCTCCAGTCACACTCCCCTCCAGTCACACACACTCCCCACCAGTCACACACTCTCCCCTCCAGTCACACTCCCCTCCAGTCACACACTCTAGCCTCCAGTCATTCTCCCCTCCAGTCACACACTCTCCACTCCAGTCACTCTCCCCTCCAGTCACACACTCTCCCCTCCAGTCACACTCCCCTCCAGTCACACACTCTCCCCTCCAGTCACACTCCCCTACAGTCACACACTCTCCCCTCCAGAGTCACACACTCTCCCCTCCAGTCACACACTCTCCCCTCCAGAGTCACACACTCTCCCCTCCAGAGTCACACACTCTCCCCTCCAGTCACACACTCTCCCCTCCAGAGTCACACACTCTCCCCTACAGTCACACTCCCCTCCAGTCACACACTCTCCCCTCCAGTCACACTCCCCTCCAGTCACACACTCTCACCTCCAGAGTCACACACACTCCCCTCCAATCACACACTCTCCCCTCCAGTCACACTCCCCTCCAGTCACACACTCTCCCCTCCAGTCAAACTCTCCCCTCCAGAGTCACACACTCTCCCCTCCAGTCCCACATTCTCCCCTCCAGAGTCACACACTCTCCCCTCCAGTCACACTCCCCTCCAGTCACTCACTCTCCCCTCGAGTCACTCTCCCCTCCAGTCACTCTCCCCTCCAGTCACACACTCTCCCCTCCAGTCCCACATTCTCCCCTCCAGAGTCACACACTCTCCCCTCCAGTCACACACTCTCCCCTCCAGTCCCACATTCTCCCCTCCAGAGTCACACACTCTCCCCTCCAGTGACACACACTCTCCCCTCCAGTCCCACATTCTCCTCTCCAGAGTCACACACTCTCCCCTCCAGTGACACACACTCTCCCCTCCAGTCCCACATTCTCCTCTCCAGAGTCACACACTCTCCCCTCCAGTGACACACACTCTCCCCTCCAGTCACACATTCTCCCCTCCAGAGTCACACACTCTCCCCTCCAGTCACACACACTCCCCTCCAGTCACACATTCTCCCCTCCAGAGTCACACACACTCCCCTCCAGAGTCACACACACTCCCCACCAGTAACACACTCTCCCCTCCAGAGTCACACACTCTCCCATCCAGTCACACACTCTCCCCACCAGTAACACACTCTCCCCTCCAGTCACACACTCTCCCCTCCAGAGTCACACACTCTCCCATCCAGTCACACACTCTCCCCACCAGTAACACACTCTCCCCACCAGTAACACACTCTCCCCTCCAGAGTCACACACTCTCCCATCCAGTCACACACTCTCCCCTCCAGTCACACACTCTCCCCTCCAGTCACACACTCTCCCCTCCAGAGTCACACACTCTCCCATCCAGTCACACACTCTCCCCTCCAGTCACACACTCTCCCATCCAGTCACACACTCTCCCCTCCAGTCACACACTCTCCCCTCCAGAGTCACACACTCTCCCATCCAGTCACACACTCTCCCCTCCAGTCACACACTCTCCCCTCCAGCGTCACACACTCTCCCATCCAGTCACACACTCTCCCCTCCAGTCACACACTCTCCCCTCCAGTAACACACTCTCCCCTCCAGAGTCACACTCTCCCCTCCAGTCACACATTCTCCCCTCCAGACTCACACACTCCCCTCCAGTCACACACTCTCCCCTCCAGTCACACATTCTCCCCTCCAGAGTCACACACACTCCCCTCCAGAGTCACACACTCTCCCCTCCAGTCACACACACTCCCCTCCAGTCACACATTCTCCCCTCCAGAGTCACACACACTCCCCTCCAGAGTCACACACACTCCCCTCCAGTCACACACACTCCCCTCCAGAGTCACACACTCTCCCCTCCAGTCACACATTCTCCCCTCCAGAGTCACACACTCTCCCCTCCAGTCACACACTCTCCCCTCCAGCGTCACACACTCACCCCTCCAGAGTCACAAACTCTCCCCTCCAGTCACACATTCTCCCCTCCAGAGTCACACACTCTCCCCTCCAGTCACACATTCTCCCCTCCAGAGTCACACACTCTCCCCTCCAGTCACACACTCTCCCCTCCAGAGTCACACACTCTCCCCTCCAGTCACACACTCTCCCCACCAGTAACACATTCTCCCCTCCAGAGTCACACACTCTCCCCTCCAGTCACACACTCTCCCCTCCAGTCACACACTCTCCCCTCCAGTCACACACTCTCCCATCCAGTCACACATTCTCCCCTCCAGAGTCACACACTCTCCCCTCCAGTCACACACTCTCCCCACCAGTAACACACACTCTCCCCTCCAGAGTCACACACTCTCCCATCCAGTCACACACTCTCCCCACCAGTCACACACTCTCCCCTCCAGCGTCACACACACTCCCCTCCAGTCACACACTCTCCCCACCAGTAACACATTCTCCCCTCCAGAGTCACACACTCTCCCCTCCAGTCACACACTCTCCCCTCCAGTCACACACTCTCCCATCCAGTCACACATTCTCCCCTCCAGAGTCACACTCTCCCCTCCAGAGTCACACACTCTCCCCTCCAGTCACACACTCTCCCCACCAGTCACACACTCTCCCCTCCAGTCCCACATTCTCCCCTCCAGAGTCACACACTCTCCCATCCAGTCACACACTCTCCCCACCAGTCACACACTCTCCCCTCCAGCGTCACACACACTCCCCTCCAGTCACACACTCTCCCCTCCAGCGTCACACACTCACCCCTCCAGAGTCACAAACTCTCCGCTCCAGAGTCACACACTCTCCCCTCCAGTCACACTCCCCTCCTGTCACATTCTCCCCTCCAGAGTCACAAACTCTCGCCTCCAGAGTCACACACTCTCCCCTCCAGAGACACACACTCTCCCCTCCAGAGTCACACACTCTCCCCTCCAGTCACACACTCTCCCCACCAGTAACACACTCTCCCCTCCAGAGTCACACACTCTCCCCTACAGAGTCACACTCTCCCCTCCAGAGTCACACACTCTCCCCTCCAGTCACACTCTCTCCCCTCCAGCGTCACACACTCTCCACTCCAGAGTCACACACTCTCCACTCCAGAGTCACATACACTCCCCTCCAGAGTCACACTCTCCCCTCCAGAGTCACACTCTCCCATCCAGAGTCACACACTCTCCCATCCAGTCACACTCCCCTCCTGTCACACTCTCCCCTCCAGAGTCACACACTCTCCCCTCCAGAGTCACACTCTCCCCTCCAGAGTCACACACTCTCCCCTACGGTCACACACTCTCCCCTCCAGAGTCACACACTCTCCCCTCCAGAGTCACACACTCTCCCATCCAGTCACACTCCCCTCCTGTCACACACTCCCCTCCAGAGTCACACACTCTCCCCTCCAGAGTCACACTCTCCCCACCAGTAACACACTCTCCCCTCCAGAGTCACAAACTCTCGCCTCCAGTCACACACTCTCCCCTCCAGAGTCACACACACTCCTCTCCAGCGTCACACACTCTCCCCTCCAGAGTCACACTCCCCTCCTGTCACACACTCTCCCCTCCAGAGTCACACACTCTCACCTCCAGTCACACACACTCCCCACCAGTCACATACTCTCCCCTCCAGTCACACTCCCCTCCAGTCACACACTCTCCCCTCCAGTCACACTCCCCTCCAGTCACACACTCTCCCCTCCAGTCACACTCCCCTCCAGTCACTCTCCCCTCCAGTCCACACTCTCCCCTCCAGTCACTCTCCCCTCCAGTCACACACTCTCCCCACCAGTCACACACTCTCCCCTCCAGTCCACACTCTCCCCTCCAGTCACACTCCCCTCCAGTCACACACACTCCCCACCAGTCACACACTCTCCCCTCCAGTCACACTCCCCTCCAGTCACACACTCTACCCTCCAGTCACTCTCCCCTCCAGTCACAAACTCTCCACTCCAGTCACTCTCCCCTCCAGTCACACACTCTCCCCTCCAGTCACACTCCCCTCCAGTCACACACTCTCCCCTCCAGTCACACTCCCCTCCAGTCACACTCCCCTCCAGTCACACACTCTCCACACCAGTCACACACTCTCCCCTCCAGTCACACTCCCCTCCAGTCACACACACTCCCCACCAGTCACACACTCTCCCCTCCAGTCACACTCCCCTCCAGTCACACACTCTAGCCTCCAGTCATTCTCCCCTCCAGTCACACACTCTCCACTCCAGTCACTCTCCCCTCCAGTCACACACTCTCCCCTCCAGTCACACTCCCCTCCAGTCACACACTCTCCCCTCCAGTCACACTCCCCTACAGTCACACACTCTCCCCTCCAGAGTCACACACTCTCCCCTCCAGTCACACACTCTCCCCTCCAGAGTCACACACTCTCCCCTCCAGAGTCACACACTCTCCCCTCCAGTCACACACTCTCCCCTCCAGAGTCACACACTCTCCCCTACAGTCACACTCCCCTCCAGTCACACACTCTCCCCTCCAGTCACACTCCCCTCCAGTCACACACTCTCACCTCCAGAGTCACACACACTCCCCTCCAATCACACACTCTCCCCTCCAGTCACACTCCCCTCCAGTCACACACTCTCCCCTCCAGTCAAACTCTCCCCTCCAGAGTCACACACTCTCCCCTCCAGTCCCACATTCTCCCCTCCAGAGTCACACACTCTCCCCTCCAGTCACACTCCCCTCCAGTCACTCACTCTCCCCTCGAGTCACTCTCCCCTCCAGTCACTCTCCCCTCCAGTCACACACTCTCCCCTCCAGTCCCACATTCTCCCCTCCAGAGTCACACACTCTCCCCTCCAGTCACACACTCTCCCCTCCAGTCCCACATTCTCCCCTCCAGAGTCACACACTCTCCCCTCCAGTGACACACACTCTCCCCTCCAGTCCCACATTCTCCTCTCCAGAGTCACACACTCTCCCCTCCAGTGACACACACTCTCCCCTCCAGTCCCACATTCTCCTCTCCAGAGTCACACACTCTCCCCTCCAGTGACACACACTCTCCCCTCCAGTCACACATTCTCCCCTCCAGAGTCACACACTCTCCCCTCCAGTCACACACACTCCCCTCCAGTCACACATTCTCCCCTCCAGAGTCACACACACTCCCCTCCAGAGTCACACACACTCCCCACCAGTAACACACTCTCCCCTCCAGAGTCACACACTCTCCCATCCAGTCACACACTCTCCCCACCAGTAACACACTCTCCCCTCCAGTCACACACTCTCCCCTCCAGAGTCACACACTCTCCCATCCAGTCACACACTCTCCCCACCAGTAACACACTCTCCCCACCAGTAACACACTCTCCCCTCCAGAGTCACACACTCTCCCATCCAGTCACACACTCTCCCCTCCAGTCACACACTCTCCCCTCCAGTCACACACTCTCCCCTCCAGAGTCACACACTCTCCCATCCAGTCACACACTCTCCCCTCCAGTCACACACTCTCCCATCCAGTCACACACTCTCCCCTCCAGTCACACACTCTCCCCTCCAGAGTCACACACTCTCCCATCCAGTCACACACTCTCCCCTCCAGTCACACACTCTCCCCTCCAGCGTCACACACTCTCCCATCCAGTCACACACTCTCCCCTCCAGTCACACACTCTCCCCTCCAGTAACACACTCTCCCCTCCAGAGTCACACTCTCCCCTCCAGTCACACATTCTCCCCTCCAGACTCACACACTCCCCTCCAGTCACACACTCTCCCCTCCAGTCACACATTCTCCCCTCCAGAGTCACACACACTCCCCTCCAGAGTCACACACTCTCCCCTCCAGTCACACACACTCCCCTCCAGTCACACATTCTCCCCTCCAGAGTCACACACACTCCCCTCCAGAGTCACACACACTCCCCTCCAGTCACACACACTCCCCTCCAGAGTCACACACTCTCCCCTCCAGTCACACATTCTCCCCTCCAGAGTCACACACTCTCCCCTCCAGTCACACACTCTCCCCTCCAGCGTCACACACTCACCCCTCCAGAGTCACAAACTCTCCCCTCCAGTCACACATTCTCCCCTCCAGAGTCACACACTCTCCCCTCCAGTCACACATTCTCCCCTCCAGAGTCACACACTCTCCCCTCCAGTCACACACTCTCCCCTCCAGAGTCACACACTCTCCCCTCCAGTCACACACTCTCCCCACCAGTAACACATTCTCCCCTCCAGAGTCACACACTCTCCCCTCCAGTCACACACTCTCCCCTCCAGTCACACACTCTCCCCTCCAGTCACACACTCTCCCATCCAGTCACACATTCTCCCCTCCAGAGTCACACACTCTCCCCTCCAGTCACACACTCTCCCCACCAGTAACACACACTCTCCCCTCCAGAGTCACACACTCTCCCATCCAGTCACACACTCTCCCCACCAGTCACACACTCTCCCCTCCAGCGTCACACACACTCCCCTCCAGTCACACACTCTCCCCACCAGTAACACATTCTCCCCTCCAGAGTCACACACTCTCCCCTCCAGTCACACACTCTCCCCTCCAGTCACACACTCTCCCATCCAGTCACACATTCTCCCCTCCAGAGTCACACTCTCCCCTCCAGAGTCACACACTCTCCCCTCCAGTCACACACTCTCCCCACCAGTCACACACTCTCCCCTCCAGTCCCACATTCTCCCCTCCAGAGTCACACACTCTCCCATCCAGTCACACACTCTCCCCACCAGTCACACACTCTCCCCTCCAGCGTCACACACACTCCCCTCCAGTCACACACTCTCCCCTCCAGCGTCACACACTCACCCCTCCAGAGTCACAAACTCTCCGCTCCAGAGTCACACACTCTCCCCTCCAGTCACACTCCCCTCCTGTCACATTCTCCCCTCCAGAGTCACAAACTCTCGCCTCCAGAGTCACACACTCTCCCCTCCAGAGACACACACTCTCCCCTCCAGAGTCACACACTCTCCCCTCCAGTCACACACTCTCCCCACCAGTAACACACTCTCCCCTCCAGAGTCACACACTCTCCCCTACAGAGTCACACTCTCCCCTCCAGAGTCACACACTCTCCCCTCCAGTCACACTCTCTCCCCTCCAGCGTCACACACTCTCCACTCCAGAGTCACACACTCTCCACTCCAGAGTCACATACACTCCCCTCCAGAGTCACACTCTCCCCTCCAGAGTCACACTCTCCCATCCAGAGTCACACACTCTCCCATCCAGTCACACTCCCCTCCTGTCACACTCTCCCCTCCAGAGTCACACACTCTCCCCTCCAGAGTCACACTCTCCCCTCCAGAGTCACACACTCTCCCCTCCAGTCACACACTCTCCCCTACGGTCACACACTCTCCCCTCCAGAGTCACACACTCTCCCCTCCAGAGTCACACACTCTCCCATCCAGTCACACTCCCCTCCTGTCACACACTCCCCTCCAGAGTCACACACTCTCCCCTCCAGAGTCACACTCTCCCCACCAGTAACACACTCGCCCCTCCAGAGTCACAAACTCTCGCCTCCAGTCACACACTCTCCCCTCCAGAGTCACACACACTCCTCTCCAGCGTCACACACTCTCCCCTCCAGAGTCACACTCCCCTCCTGTCACACACTCTCCCCTCCAGTCACACTCCCCTCCAGTCACACACTCTCCCCTCCAGTCACACTCCCCTCCAGTCACACACTCTCCCCTCCAGAGTCACACACACTCCTCTCCAGCGTCACACACTCTCCCCTCCAGTCACACACTCTCCCCTCCAGAGTCACACTCCCCTCCTGTCACACTCTCCCCTCCAGAGTCACACACTCTCCCCTCCAGAGTCACAAACTCTCCCCTCCAGAGTCACACACTCTCCCCTCCAGTGTCACACACTCTCCCCTCCAGAGTCACACACTCTCCCCTCCAGTGTCACACACTCTCCCCTCCAGAGTCACAAACTCTCGCCTCCAGAGTGACACACTCTCCACTCCAGAGTCACACACACTCCCCTCCTGTCACACTCTCCCCTCCAGAGTCACACACTCTCCCCTCCAGAGTCACAAACTCTCGCCTCCAGAGTGACACACTCTCCACTCCAGAGTCACACACACTCCCCTCCTGTCACACTCTCCCCTCCAGAGTCACACACTCTCCCCTCCAGAGTCACACTCTCCCCTCCAGAGTCACACTCTCCCATCCAGTCACACTCCCCTCCTGTCACACACTCTCCCCTCCAGCGTCACACACTCTCCCCTCCAGTCACACATTCTCCCCTCCAGTGTCACACACTCTCCCCTCCAGAGACACACACTCTCCCCTCCAGTGTCACACACTCTCCCCTCCAGAGTCACACACTCTCCCCTCCAGTCACACACTCTCCCCTCCAGACTCACACTCTCCCCTCCAGTCACACACTCTCCCCTCCAGTGTCACACACTCTCCCCTCCAGTCACACACTCTCCCCTCCAGAGTCACACACTCTCCCCTCCAGAGTCACACACTCTCCCCTCCAGAGTCACACACTCTCCCCTCCAGTCACACACTCTCCCCTCCAGTCACACACTCTCCCCTCCAGAGTCACACACTCTCCTCTCCAGTCACACACTCTCCCCTCCAGAGTCACAAACTCTCGCCTCCAGAGTCACACACTCTCCCATCCAGTTACACTCTCCCCTCCAGAGTCACACACTCTCCACTCCAGAGTCACACACTCCCCTCCAGTTACACTCTCCCCTCCAGAGACACACACTCTCCACTCCAGAGTCACACACACTCCCCTCCAGTGTCACACACTCTCCCCTACAGTCACACACTCTCCCCTCCAGAGTCACACACACTCCCCTCCAGAGTCACACACTCTCCCCTACAGTCACACACTCTCCCCTCCAGAGTCACACACACTCCCCTCCAGAGTCACACACTCTCCCCTCCTGTCACACACTCTCCCCTCCAGTCACACACTCCCCTCCAGAGACACACACTCTCCACTCCAGAGTCACACACTCTCCCCTACAGTCACACACTCTCCCCTCCAGAGTCACACTCTCCCCTCCAGAGTCACACACTCTCCCCTACGGTCACACACTCTCCCCTCCAGTCACACACTCTCCCCTCCAGAGTCACACTCTCCCCTCCAGAGTCACACACTCTCCCCTCCAGTCACACACTCTCCCCTACGGTCACACACTCTCCCCTCCAGAGTCACACTCTCCCATCCAGTCACACTCCCCTCCTGTCACACTCTCCCCTCCAGAGTCACACACTCTCCCCTCCAGAGTCACACTCTCCCCTCCAGAGTCACACACTCTCCCCTCCAGTCACACACTCTCCCCTATGGTCACACACTCTCCCCTCCAGACTCACACACTCTCCCCTCCAGAGTCACACACTCTCCCCTCCTGTCACACTCTCCCCTCCAGAGTCACACACTCTCCCCTCCAGTCACACACTCTCCCCTCCAGTCACACTCCCATCCAATCACACACTCTCCCCTCCTGTCACACTCTCCCCTCCAGTCACACACTCTCCCCTCCAGTGTCACACACTCTCCCCTCCAGTCACACACTCTCCCCTCCAGTCACACACTCTCCCCTCCAGAGTCACACACACTCCCCTCCAGAGTCACACACTCTCCCCTACAGTCACACACTCTCCCCTCCAGAGTCACACACACTCCCCTCCAGAGTCACACACTCTCCCCTCCTGTCACACACTCTCCCCTCCAGTCACACACTCCCCTCCAGAGACACACACTCTCCACTCCAGAGTCACACACTCTCCCCTACAGTCACACACTCTCCCCTCCAGAGTCACACTCTCCCCTCCAGAGTCACACACTCTCCCCTACGGTCACACACTCTCCCCTCCAGTCACACACTCTCCCCTCCAGAGTCACACTCTCCCCTCCAGAGTCACACACTCTCCCCTCCAGTCACACACTCTCCCCTACGGTCACACACTCTCCCCTCCAGAGTCACACTCTCCCATCCAGTCACACTCCCCTCCTGTCACACTCTCCCCTCCAGAGTCACACACTCTCCCCTCCAGAGTCACACTCTCCCCTCCAGAGTCACACACTCTCCCCTCCAGTCACACACTCTCCCCTATGGTCACACACTCTCCCCTCCAGACTCACACACTCTCCCCTCCAGAGTCACACACTCTCCCCTCCTGTCACACTCTCCCCTCCAGAGTCACACACTCTCCCCTCCAGTCACACACTCTCCCCTCCAGTCACACTCCCATCCAATCACACACTCTCCACTCCTGTCACACTCTCCCCTCCAGTCACACACTCTCCCCTCCAGTGTCACACACTCTCCCCTCCAGTCACACACTCTCCCCACCAGTCACACACTCTCCCCTCCAGTCCCACATTCTCCCCTCCAGAGTCACACACTCTCCCATCCAGTCACACACTCTCCCCACCAGTCACACACTCTCCCCTCCAGCGTCACACACACTCCCCTCCAGTCACACACTCTCCCCTCCAGCGTCACACACTCACCCCTCCAGAGTCACAAACTCTCCGCTCCAGAGTCACACACTCTCCCCTCCAGTCACACTCCCCTCCTGTCACATTCTCCCCTCCAGAGTCACAAACTCTCGCCTCCAGAGTCACACACTCTCCCCTCCAGAGACACACACTCTCCCCTCCAGAGTCACACACTCTCCCCTCCAGTCACACACTCTCCCCACCAGTAACACACTCTCCCCTCCAGAGTCACACACTCTCCCCTACAGAGTCACACTCTCCCCTCCAGAGTCACACACTCTCCCCTCCAGTCACACTCTCTCCCCTCCAGCGTCACACACTCTCCACTCCAGAGTCACACACTCTCCACTCCAGAGTCACATACACTCCCCTCCAGAGTCACACTCTCCCCTCCAGAGTCACACTCTCCCATCCAGAGTCACACACTCTCCCATCCAGTCACACTCCCCTCCTGTCACACTCTCCCCTCCAGAGTCACACACTCTCCCCTCCAGAGTCACACTCTCCCCTCCAGAGTCACACACTCTCCCCTCCAGTCACACACTCTCCCCTACGGTCACACACTCTCCCCTCCAGAGTCACACACTCTCCCCTCCAGAGTCACACACTCTCCCATCCAGTCACACTCCCCTCCTGTCACACACTCCCCTCCAGAGTCACACACTCTCCCCTCCAGAGTCACACTCTCCCCACCAGTAACACACTCTCCCCTCCAGAGTCACAAACTCTCGCCTCCAGTCACACACTCTCCCCTCCAGAGTCACACACACTCCTCTCCAGCGTCACACACTCTCCCCTCCAGAGTCACACTCCCCTCCTGTCACACACTCTCCCCTCCAGTCACACTCCCCTCCAGTCACACACTCTCCCCTCCAGTCACACTCCCCTCCAGTCACACACTCTCCCCTCCAGAGTCACACACACTCCTCTCCAGCGTCACACACTCTCCCCTCCAGTCACACACTCTCCCCTCCAGAGTCACACTCCCCTCCTGTCACACTCTCCCCTCCAGAGTCACACACTCTCCCCTCCAGAGTCACAAACTCTCCCCTCCAGAGTCACACACTCTCCCCTCCAGTGTCACACACTCTCCCCTCCAGAGTCACACACTCTCCCCTCCAGTGTCACACACTCTCCCCTCCAGAGTCACAAACTCTCGCCTCCAGAGTGACACACTCTCCACTCCAGAGTCACACACACTCCCCTCCTGTCACACTCTCCCCTCCAGAGTCACACACTCTCCCCTCCAGAGTCACAAACTCTCGCCTCCAGAGTGACACACTCTCCACTCCAGAGTCACACACACTCCCCTCCTGTCACACTCTCCCCTCCAGAGTCACACACTCTCCCCTCCAGAGTCACACTCTCCCCTCCAGAGTCACACTCTCCCATCCAGTCACACTCCCCTCCTGTCACACACTCTCCCCTCCAGCGTCACACACTCTCCCCTCCAGTCACACATTCTCCCCTCCAGTGTCACACACTCTCCCCTCCAGAGACACACACTCTCCCCTCCAGTGTCACACACTCTCCCCTCCAGAGTCACACACTCTCCCCTCCAGTCACACACTCTCCCCTCCAGACTCACACTCTCCCCTCCAGTCACACACTCTCCCCTCCAGTGTCACACACTCTCCCCTCCAGTCACACACTCTCCCCTCCAGAGTCACACACTCTCCCCTCCAGAGTCACACACTCTCCCCTCCAGAGTCACACACTCTCCCCTCCAGTCACACACTCTCCCCTCCAGTCACACACTCTCCCCTCCAGAGTCACACACTCTCCTCTCCAGTCACACACTCTCCCCTCCAGAGTCACAAACTCTCGCCTCCAGAGTCACACACTCTCCCATCCAGTTACACTCTCCCCTCCAGAGTCACACACTCTCCACTCCAGAGTCACACACTCCCCTCCAGTTACACTCTCCCCTCCAGAGACACACACTCTCCACTCCAGAGTCACACACACTCCCCTCCAGTGTCACACACTCTCCCCTACAGTCACACACTCTCCCCTCCAGAGTCACACACACTCCCCTCCAGAGTCACACACTCTCCCCTACAGTCACACACTCTCCCCTCCAGAGTCACACACACTCCCCTCCAGAGTCACACACTCTCCCCTCCTGTCACACACTCTCCCCTCCAGTCACACACTCCCCTCCAGAGACACACACTCTCCACTCCAGAGTCACACACTCTCCCCTACAGTCACACACTCTCCCCTCCAGAGTCACACTCTCCCCTCCAGAGTCACACACTCTCCCCTACGGTCACACACTCTCCCCTCCAGTCACACACTCTCCCCTCCAGAGTCACACTCTCCCCTCCAGAGTCACACACTCTCCCCTCCAGTCACACACTCTCCCCTACGGTCACACACTCTCCCCTCCAGAGTCACACTCTCCCATCCAGTCACACTCCCCTCCTGTCACACTCTCCCCTCCAGAGTCACACACTCTCCCCTCCAGAGTCACACTCTCCCCTCCAGAGTCACACACTCTCCCCTCCAGTCACACACTCTCCCCTATGGTCACACACTCTCCCCTCCAGACTCACACACTCTCCCCTCCAGAGTCACACACTCTCCCCTCCTGTCACACTCTCCCCTCCAGAGTCACACACTCTCCCCTCCAGTCACACACTCTCCCCTCCAGTCACACTCCCATCCAATCACACACTCTCCCCTCCTGTCACACTCTCCCCTCCAGTCACACACTCTCCCCTCCAGTGTCACACACTCTCCCCTCCAGTCACACACTCTCCCCTCCAGTCACACACTCTCCCCTCCAGAGTCACACACACTCCCCTCCAGAGTCACACACTCTCCCCTACAGTCACACACTCTCCCCTCCAGAGTCACACACACTCCCCTCCAGAGTCACACACTCTCCCCTCCTGTCACACACTCTCCCCTCCAGTCACACACTCCCCTCCAGAGACACACACTCTCCACTCCAGAGTCACACACTCTCCCCTACAGTCACACACTCTCCCCTCCAGAGTCACACTCTCCCCTCCAGAGTCACACACTCTCCCCTACGGTCACACACTCTCCCCTCCAGTCACACACTCTCCCCTCCAGAGTCACACTCTCCCCTCCAGAGTCACACACTCTCCCCTCCAGTCACACACTCTCCCCTACGGTCACACACTCTCCCCTCCAGAGTCACACTCTCCCATCCAGTCACACTCCCCTCCTGTCACACTCTCCCCTCCAGAGTCACACACTCTCCCCTCCAGAGTCACACTCTCCCCTCCAGAGTCACACACTCTCCCCTCCAGTCACACACTCTCCCCTATGGTCACACACTCTCCCCTCCAGACTCACACACTCTCCCCTCCAGAGTCACACACTCTCCCCTCCTGTCACACTCTCCCCTCCAGAGTCACACACTCTCCCCTCCAGTCACACACTCTCCCCTCCAGTCACACTCCCATCCAATCACACACTCTCCACTCCTGTCACACTCTCCCCTCCAGTCACACACTCTCCCCTCCAGTGTCACACACTCTCCCCTCCAGTCACACACTCTCCCCTCCAGTCACACACTCTCCCCTCCAGAGTCACACACTCTCCCCTCCAGAGTCATACACTCTCCCCTCCAGAGTCAAACACACTCCCCTCCAGTAACACACTCTCCCCTCCAGAGTCACACACTCTCCCCTCCAGTCACACATTCTCCCCTCCAGAGTCACATACTCTCCCATCCAGTCACACACTCTCCCCTCCAGTCACACTCCCCTCCAGTCACACACTCTCCCCTCCAGTCACACACTCTCCCATCCAGTCACACACTCTCCACTCCAGAGTCACACACTCTCCCCTCCAGAGTCACACACTCCCCTCCAGTCACACTCTCCCCTCCAGAGTCACACACTCTCCCCTCCAGTCACACACTCTCCCCACCAGTAACACACTCTCCCCTCCAGCGTCACACATTCTCCCCTCCAGAGTCACACACTCTCCCCTCCAGAGTCATACACTCTCCCCTCCAGAGTCAAACACACTCCCCTCCAGTAACACACTCTCCCCTCCAGAGTCACACACTCTCCCCTCCAGTCACACATTCTCCCCTCCAGAGTCACACACTCTCCCATCCAGTCACACACTCTCCACTCCAGAGTCACACACTCTCCCCTCCAGAGTCACACACTCTCCCCTCCAGTCACACACTCTCCCCTCCAGAGTCACACACACTCCTCTCCAGTCACACTCTCCACTCCAGAGTCACACACCCTCCCCTCTAGAGACACACACACTCCCCTCCAGTGTCACACACTCTCCCCTCCAGAGTCACACACTCTCCCCTCCAGAGTCACACTCTCCCCTCCAGAGTCACACACTCTCCCCTCCAGTCACACACTCTCCCCTCCAGAGTCACACTCTCCCCTCCAGTGTCACACACACTCCCCTCCAGTCACACACTCTCCCCTACAGTCACACACTCTCCCCTCCAGAGTCACACTCTCCCCTCCAGTCACACACTCTCCCCTCCAGTGTCACACACTCTCCCCTCCAGAGTCACACACTCTCCCCTCCAGAGTCACACTCTCCCCTCCAGTCACACACTCTCCCCTCCAGACTCACACTCTCCCCTCCAGTGTCACACACTCTCCCCTCCAGTGTCACACACTCTCCCCACCAGTCACACACTCTCCCCTCCAGCGTCACACACACTCCCCTCCAGTCACACACTCTCCCCTCCAGCGTCACACACTCACCCCTCCAGAGTCACAAACTCTCCGCTCCAGAGTCACACACTCTCCCCTCCAGTCACACACTCTCCCCTCCAGTCACACACTCTCCCCTCCAGTCACACACTCTCCCCTCCAGAGTCACACACTCTCCCCTCCAGAGACACAAACTCTCCCCTCCAGAGTCACACACTCTCCCCTCCAGTCACACACTCTCCCCACCAGTAACACACTCTCCCCTCCAGAGTCACACACTCTCCCCTGCAGAGTCACACTCTCCCCTCCAGAGTCACACACTCTCCCCTCCAGTCACACTCTCTCCCCTCCAGCGTCACACACTCTCCACTCCAGAGTCACACACTCTCCACTCCAGAGTCACATACACTCCCCTCCAGAGTCACACTCTCCCCTCCAGAGTCACACTCTCCCATCCAGTCACACTCCCCTCCTGTCACACTCTCCCCTCCAGAGTCACACACTCTCCCATCCAGTCACACTCCCCTCCTGTCACACTCTCCCCTCCAGAGTCACACACTCTCCCCTCCAGAGTCACACTCTCCCCTCCAGAGTCACACACTCTCCCCTCCAGTCACACACTCTCCCCTACGGTCACACACTCTCCCCTCCAGAGTCACACACTCTCCCCTCCAGAGTCACACACTCTCCCATCCAGTCACACTCCCCTCCTGTCACACACTCCCCTCCAGAGTCACACACTCTCCCCTCCAGAGTCACACTCTCCCCACCAGTAACACACTCTCCCCTCCAGAGTCACAAACTCTCGCCTCCAGTCACACACTCTCCCCTCCAGAGTCACACACACTCCTCTCCAGCGTCACACACTCTCCCCTCCATAGTCACACTCCCCTCCTGTCACACACTCTCCCCTCCAGTCACACTCCCCTCCAGTCACACACACTCTCCCCTCCAGTCACACTCCCCTCCAGTCACACACTCTCCCCTCCAGAGTCACACACACTCCTCTCCAGCGTCACACACTCTCCCCTCCAGTCACACACTCTCCCCTCCAGAGTCACACTCCCCTCCTGTCACACTCTCCCCTCCAGAGTCACACACTCTCCCCTCCAGAGTCACAAACTCTCCCCTCCAGAGTCACACACACTCCCCTCCAGTGTCACACACTCTCCCCTCCAGAGTCACACACTCTCCCCTCCAGTGTCACACACTCTCCCCTCCAGAGTCACAAACTCTCGCCTCCAGAGTGACACACTCTCCACTCCAGAGTCACACACACTCCCCTCCTGTCACACTCTCCCCTCCAGAGTCACACACTCTCCCCTCCAGAGTCACAAACTCTCGCCTCCAGAGTGACACACTCTCCACTCCAGAGTCACACACACTCCCCTCCTGTCACACTCTCCCCTCCAGAGTCACACACTCTCCCCTCCAGAGTCACACTCTCCCCTCCAGAGTCACACTCTCCCATCCAGTCACACTCCCCTCCTGTCACACACTCTCCCCTCCAGCGTCACACACTCTCCCCTCCAGTCACACATTCTCCCCTCCAGTGTCACACACTCTCCCCTCCAGAGACACACACTCTCCCCTCCAGTGTCACACACTCTCCCCTCCAGAGTCACACACTCTCCCCTCCAGTCACACACTCCCCTCCAGTGTCACACACTCTCCCCTCCAGTCACACACTCTCCCCTCCAGTGTCACACACTCTCCCCTCCAGTCACACACTCTCCCCTCCAGAGTCACACACTCTCCCCTCCAGAGTCACACACTCTCCCCTCCAGAGTCACACACTCTCCCCTCCAGAGTCACACACTCTCCACTCCAGAGTGACACACTCTCCCCTCCAGTAACACACTCTCCCCTCCAGAGTCATACACTCTCCCCTCCAGTCACACACTCTCCCCTCCAGTGTCACACACTCTCCCCTCCAGAGTCACACACTCTCCCCTCCAGTCACACTCTCTCCCCTCCAGAGTCACACTCTCCCCTCCAGAGTCACACTCTCCCCTCCAGTCACACACTCTCCCCTACAGTCACACACTCTCCCCTCCAGAGTCACACTCTCCCCTCCAGTCACACACTCTCCCCTCCAGTGTCACACACTCTCCCCTCCAGAGTCACACACTCTCCCCTCCAGAGTCACACTCTCCCCTCCAGTCACACACTCTCCCCTCCAGACTCACACTCTCCCCTCCAGTGTCACACACTCTCCCCTCCAGTGTCACACACTCTCCCCTCCAGAGTCACAGTCTCCCCTCCAGTCACACACTCTCCCCTCCAGACTCACACTCTCCCCTCCAGTCACACACTCTCCCCTCCAGTGTCACACACTCTCCCCTCCAGCCACACAGTCTCCCCTCCAGAGTCACACACTCTCCCCTCCAGTCACACACTCTCCCCTCCAGTCACACACTCTCCCCTCCAGAGTCACACACACTCCTCTCCAGTCACACTCTCCACTCCAGAGTCACACACCCTCCCCTCTAGAGACACACACACTCCCCTCCAGTGTCACACACTCTCCCCTCCAGAGTCACACACTCTCCCCTCCAGAGTCACACTCTCCCCTCCAGAGTCACACACTCTCCCCTCCAGTCACACACTCTCCCCTCCAGAGTCACACTCTCCCCTCCAGTGTCACACACTCTCCCCTCCAGTCACACACTCTCCCCTACAGTCACACACTCTCCCCTCCAGAGTCACACTCTCCCCTCCAGTCACACACTCTCCCCTCCAGTGTCACACACTCTCCCCTCCAGAGTCACACACTCTCCCCTCCAGAGTCACACTCTCCCCTCCAGTCACACACTCTCCCCTCCAGACTCACACTCTCTCCTCCAGTGTCACACACTCTCCCCTCCAGTGTCACACACACTCCCCACCAGTAACACACTCTCCCCTCCAGAGTCACACACTCTCCTCTCCAGTCACACATTCTCCCCTCCAGAGTCACACACTCTCCCCTCCAGTCACACACTCTCCCATCCAGTCACACTCCCCCCCGTCACACTCTCCCCTCCAGAGTCACACACTCTCCCCTCCAGAGTCACTCTCTCCCCTCCAGTGTCACACACTCTCCCCTCCAGTCACACACTCTCCCCTACAGTCACACACTCTCCCCTCCAGTCACACACTCTCCCCTCCAGAGTCACACACACTCCTCTCCAGTCACACTCTCCACTCCAGAGTCACACACCCTCCCCTCCAGAGTCACACACACTCCCCTACAGTCACACACTCTCCCCTCCAGAGTCACACACACTACTCTCCAGTCACACTCTCCACTCCAGAGTCACACACTCTCCCCTCCAGAGTCACACACTCTCCCCTCCAGAGTCACACTCTCCCCTCCAGTGTCACACACTCTCCCCTCCAGTCAGACACTCTCCCCTACAGTCACACACTCTCCCCTCCAGAGTCACACTCTCCCCTCCAGTCACACACTCTCCCCTCCAGTGTCACACACTCTCCCCTCCAGAGTCACACACTCTCCCCTCCAGTCACACTCTCTCCCCTCCAGAGTCACACTCTCCCCTCCAGAGTCACACTCTCCCCTCCAGTCACACACTCTCCCCTCCAGACTCACACTCTCCCCTCCAGTGTCACACACTCTCCCCTCCAGTCACACTCCCCCCCGTCACACTCTCCCCTCCAGAGTCACACACTCTCCCCTCCAGAGTCACACTCTCCCCTCCAGAGTCACACACTCTCCCCTCCAGAGTCACACTCTCCCCTCCAGTGTCACACACTCTCCCCTCCAGTCAGACACTCTCCCCTACAGTCACACACTCTCCCCTCCAGAGTCACACTCTCCCCTCCAGTCACACACTCTCCCCTCCAGTGTCACACACTCTCCTCTCCAGAGTCACACACTCTCCCCTCCAGTCACACTCTCTCCCCTCCAGAGTCACACACTCTCCCCTCCAGTCACACACTCTCCCCTACGGTCACACACTCTCCCCTCCAGACTCACACACTATCCCCTCCAGAGTCACACACTCTCCCCTCCTGTCACACTCTCCCCTCCAGAGTCACACACTCTCCCCTCCAGAGTCACACTCTCCCCTCCAGAGTCACACACTCTCCCCTCCAGAGTCACACTCTCCCCTCCAGTGTCACACACTCTCCCCTCCAGTCAGACACTCTCCCCTACAGTCACACACTCTCCCCTCCAGAGTCACACTCTCCCCTCCAGTCACACACTCTCCCCTCCAGTGTCACACACTCTCCCCTCCAGAGTCACACACTCTCCCCTCCAGTCACACTCTCTCCCCTCCAGAGTCACACTCTCCCCTCCAGAGTCACACTCTCCCCTCCAGTCACACACTCTCCCCTCCAGACTCACACTCTCCCCTCCAGTGTCACACACTCTCCCCTCCAGTGTCACACACTCTCCCCTCCAGAGTCACACTCTCCCCTCCAGTCACACACTCTCCCCTCCAGACTCACACTCTGCCTTCCAGTCACACACTCTCCCCTCCAGTGTCACACACTCTCCCCTCCAGTCACACACTCTCCCCTCCAGAGTCACACACTCTCCCCTCCAGTCACACACTCTCCCCTCCAGTCCCACTCTCCCCTCCAGTCACACACTCTCCCCTCCAGAGTCACACACTCTCCCATCCAGTCACACTCTCCCCTCCTGTCACACTCTCCCCTCCAGAGTCACACACTCTCCCCTCCAGAGTCACACTCTCCCCTCCAGAGTCACACACTCTCCCCTACGGTCACACACTCTCCCCTCCAGTCACACACTCTCCCCTACGGTCACACACTCTCCCCTCCAGAGACACACACTCTCCACTCCAGAGTCACATACACTCCCCTCCAGAGTCACACTCTCCCATCCAGTCACACTCCCCTCCTGTCACACTCTCCCCTCCAGAGTCACACACTCTCCCCTCCAGTCACACACTCTCCCCTACGGTCACACACTCTCCCCTCCAGACTCACACACTCTCCCCTCCAGAGTCACACACTCTCCCCTCCTGTCACACTCTCCCCTCCAGAGTCACACACTCTCCACTCCAGTCACACTCCCCTCCAGTCACACATTCTCCCCTCCAGAGTCACACACTCTCCCCTCCAGTCACACACTCTCCCCTCCAGTCACACTCCCCTCCAGTCACACACTCTCCCCTCCAGTCACACATTCTCCCCTCCAGAGTCACACACACTCCCCTCCAGAGTCACACACACTCCCCACCAGTAACACACTCTCCCCTCCAGAGTCACACACTCTCCCATCCAGTCACACACTCTCCACTCCAGAGTCACACACTCTCCCCTCCAGTCACACACTCTCCCATCCAGTAACACACTCTCCCCTCCAGTCCCACATTCTCCCCTCCAGAGTCACACACTCTCCCCTCCAGTCACACATTCTCCCCTCCAGAGTAACACACTCTCCCCTCCAGTCACACACTCTCCCCTCCAGTCACACTCCCCTCCAGTCACACACTCTCCCCTCCAGTCACACATTCTCCCCTCCAGAGTCACACACTCTCCCCTCCAGTCACACACGCTCCCCTCCAGTCACACACTCTCCCCTCCAGTCACACATTCTCCCCTCCAGAGTCACACACTCTCCCCACCAGTAACACACTCTCCCCTCCAGCTTCACACACTCTCCCCTCCAGTCACACATTCTCCCCTCCAGAGTCACACACTCTCCCCTCCAGTCTCACACTCTCCCCTCCAGTGTCACACACTCTCCCCTCCAGTGTCACACACTCTCCACTCCAGAGTCACACACTCTCCCCTCCAGAGTCACACACTCTCCCCTCCAGTCACACACTCTCCCCTCCAGAGTCACACACACTCCCCTCCAGTGTCACACACTCTCCCCTCCAGAGTCACACTCTCCCCTCCAGTCACACACTCTCCCCTCCAGTCACACTCCCCTCCAGTCACACACTCTCCCCTCCAGTCACACATTCTCCCCTCCAGTGTCACACACTCTCCCCTCCAGAGTCACACTCTCCCCTCCAGTCACACACTCTCCCCTCCAGTCACACTCCCCTCCAGTCACACACTCTCCCCTCCAGTCACACATTCTCCCCTCCAGTGTCACACACTCTCCCATCCAGTCACACACTCTCCACTCCAGAGTCACACACTCTCCCCTCCAGAGTCACACACTCTCCCCTCCAGTCACACACTCTCCCCTCCAGAGTCACACACACTCCTCTCCAGTCACACTCTCCACTCCAGAGTCACACACCCTCCCCTCTAGAGACACACACACTCCACTCCAGTGTCACACACTCTCCCCTCCAGAGTCACACTCTCCCCTCCAGTCACACACTCTCCCCTACAGTCACACACTCTCCCATCCAGTCACACTCCCCCCCTGTCACACTCTCCCCTCCAGAGTCACACTCTCCCCTCCAGTGTCACACACTCTCCCCTCCAGTCACACACTCTCCCCTACAGTCACACACTCTCCCCTCCAGAGTCACACTCTCCCCTCCAGTCACACACTCTCCCCTCCAGTGTCACACACTCTCCCCTCCAGAGTCACACACTCTCCCCTCCAGAGTCACACTCTCCCCTCCAGTCACACACTCTCCCCTCCAGACTCACACTCTCCCCTCCAGTGTCACACACTCTCCCCTACAGTGTCACACACTCTCCCCTCCAGTCACACACACTCCCCACCAGTAACACACTCTCCCCTCCAGAGTCACGCACTCTCCTCTCCAGTCACACATTCTCCCCTCCAGAGTCACACACTCTCCCCTCCAGAGTCACACACTCTCCCCTCCAGAGTCACACACTCTCCCCTCCAGTCACACACTCTCCCCTCCAGTCACACACTCTCCCCTCCAGAGTCACACACTCTCCCCTCCAGAGTCACACTCTCCCCTCCAGTGTCACACACTCTCCCCTCCAGTCACACTCTCTCCCCTACAGTCACACACTCTCCCCTCCAGAGTCACACTCTCCCCTCCAGTCACACACTCTCCCCTCCAGTGTCACACACTCTCCCCTCCAGAGTCACACACTCTCCCCTCCAGAGTCACACTCTCCCCTCCAGTCACACATTCTCCCCTCCAGAGTCACACACTCTCCCCTCCAGAGTCACACACTCTCCCCTCCAGAGTCACACACTCTCCCCTCCAGTCACACACTCTCCCCTCCAGTCACACACTCTCCCCTCCAGAGTCACACACTCTCCCCTCCAGAGTCACACTCTCCCCTCCAGTGTCACACACTCTCCCCTCCAGTCACACTCTCTCCCCTACAGTCACACACTCTCCCCTCCAGAGTCACACTCTCCCCTCCAGTCACACACTCTCCCCTCCAGTGTCACACACTCTCCCCTCCAGAGTCACACACTCTCCCCTCCAGAGTCACACTCTCCCCTCCAGTGTCACACACTCTCCCCTCCAGTGTCACACACTCTCCCCTCCAGTCACACACACTCCCCACCAGTAACACACTCTCCCCTCCAGAGTCACACACTCTCCCCTCCAGTCACACACTCTCCCATCCAGTCACACATTCTCCCCTCCAGTCACACACTCTCCCCTCCAGAGTCACACACTCTCCCCTCCAGTCACACACTCTCCCATCCAGTCACACATTCTCCCCTCCAGTCACACACTCTCCCCTCCAGAGTCACACACTCTCCCCTCCAGTCACACACTCTCCCCTCCAGAGTCACACACTCTCCCCTCCAGTCACACACTCTCCCCTCCAGAGTCACACACACTCCTCTCCAGTCACACTCTCCACTCCAGAGTCACACACCCTCCCCTCCAGAGTCACACACACTCCTCTCCAGTCACACTCTCCACTCCAGAGTCACACACTCTCCCCTCCAGAGTCACACACTCTCCCCTACAGTCACACACTCTCCCATCCAGTCACACTCCCCCCCCGTCACACTCTCCCCTCCAGAGTCACACACTCTCCCCTCCAGAGTCACACTCTCCCCTCCAGTGTCACACACTCTCCCCTCCAGTCACACACTCTCCCCTACAGTCACACACTCTCCCCTCCAGTCACACACTCTCCCCTACAGTCACACACTCTCCCCTCCAGAGTCACACTCTCCCCTCCAGTCACACACTCTCCCCTCCAGTGTCACACACTCTCCCCTCCAGAGTCACACACTCTCCCCTCCAGAGTCACACTCTCCCCTCCAGTCACACACTCTCCCCTCCAGACTCACACTCTCCCCTCCAGTGTCACACACTCTCCCCTCCAGTGTCACACACTCTCCCCTCCAGAGTCACAGTCTCCCCTCCAGTCACACACTCTCCCCTCCAGACTCACACTCTCCCCTCCAGTCACACACTCTCCCCTCCAGTGTCACACACTCTCCCCTCCAGCCACACAGTCTCCCCTCCAGAGTCACACACTCTCCCCTCCAGTCACACACTCTCCCCTCCAGAGTCACAAAATCTCGCCTCCAGAGTCACACACACTCCTCTCCAGAGTCACACACACTCCTCTCCAGTCACACTCTCCCCTCCAGAGACACACACTCTCCACTCCAGAGTCACACACACTCCCCTACAGTCACACACTCTCCCCTCCAGAGTCACACTCTCCCCTCCAGTCACACACTCTCCCCTCCAGACTCACACTCTCCCATCCAGTCACACTCCCCTCCTGTCACACTCTCCCCTCCAGAGTCACACACTCTCCCCTCCAGAGTCACACTCTCCCCTCCAGAGTCATACACTCTCCCCTCCAGTCACACACTCTCCCCTACGGTCACACACTCTCCCCTCCAGAGACACACACTCTCCACTCCAGAGTCACATACACTCCCCTCCAGAGTCACACTCTCCCATCCAGTCACACTCCCCTCCTGTCACACTCTCCCCTCCAGAGTCACACTCTCCCCTCCAGAGTCACACACTCTCCCCTCCAGTCACACACTCTCCCCTACGGTCACACACTCTCCCCTCCAGAGTCACACTTTCCCTTCCAGTCACACAGTCTCCCCTCCAGACTCACACACTCTCCCCTCCAGAGTCACACACTCTCCCCTCCTGTCACACTCTCCCCTCCAGAGTCACACACTCTCCCCTCCAGTCACACACTCTCCCCTCCAGTCACACTCCCATCCAATCACACACTCTCCCCTCCTGTCACACACTCCCCTCCAGAGTCACACACTCTCCCCTCCAGTCACACTCCCCTCCTGTCACACACTCTCCCCTCCAGACTCACACTCTCCCCTCCAGTCACACACTCTCCCCTCCAGTGTCACACACTCTCCCCTCCAGTCACACACTCTCCCCTCCAGTCACACACTCTCCCCTCCAGTGTCACACACTCTCCCCTCCAGTCACACACTCTCCCCTCCAGTCACACACTCTCCCCTCCAGAGTCACACACTCTCCCCTCCAGAGTCATACACTCTCCCCTCCAGAGTCAAACACACTCCCCTCCAGTAACACACTCTCCCCTCCAGAGTCATACACTCTCCCCTCCAGTCAAACTCTCCCCTCCAGTCACACACTCTCCCCTCCAGAGTCACACACTCTCCCCTCCAGTCAAACTCTCCCCTCCAGTCACACACTCTCCCCTCCAGAGTCACACACTCTCCCCTCCAGAGTCACACACTCTCCCCTCCTGTCACACTCTCCCCTCCAGACTCACACACTCTCCCCTCCAGAGTCACACACTCTCCCCTCCTGTCACACACTCTCCCCTCCAGTCACACACTCTCCCCTCCAGAGTCACACACTCTCCCCTCCAGAGTCACACACTCTCCCATCCAGTCACACGCTCTCCCCTCCTGTCACACTCTCCCCTCCAGAGTCACACACTCTCCCCTCCAGTCAAACTCTCCCCTCCAGAGTCATACACTCTCCCCTCCAGAGTCACACACTCTCCCCTCCAGTCACACACTCTCCCCTCCTGTCACACTCTCCCCTCCAGAGTCACACACTCTCCCCTCCAGAGTCACACACTCTCCCCTCCAGAGTCACACACTCTCCCCTCCTGTCACACTCTCCCCTCCAGAGTCACACACTCTCCCCTCCAGAGTCACACACTGTCCCCTCCAGAGTCACACACTCTCCCCTCCAGTCAAACTCTCCCCTCCAGAGTCACAGACTCTCCCCTCCAGAGTCACACACTCCCCTCCAGTTACACACTCTCCCCTCCAGAGTCTCACGCTCTCCCCTCCAGAGTCACACACTCTCCCCTCCAGTCACACTCCCCTCCTGTCACACTCCCATCCAATCACACACTCTCCCCTCTAGAGTCACACACTGTCCCCTCCAGAGTCATACACTCTCCCCTCCAGAGTCACACACTCTCCCCTCCAGAGTCATACACTCTCCCCTCCAGAGTCACACACTCTCCCCTCCAGAGTCATACACTCTCCCCTCCAGTCAAACTCTCCCCTCCAGTCACACACTCTCCCCTCCAGTCACACTCCCCTCCAGTCACACTCCCATCCAATCACACACTCTCCCCTCCAGTCACTCTCTCCCCTCCAGAGTCACACACTCTCCCCTCCAGTCACACTCCCCTCCAGTCACACACTCTCCCCTCCAGTCACACACTCTCCCCTCCAGTCACACACTCACCCCTCCAGAGTCACACACTCTCCCCTCCAGAGTCACACACTCTCCACTCCAGAGTGACACACTCTCCCCTCCAGTCACACTCTCTCCCCTCCAGAGTCACACACTCTCCCCTCCAGAGTCACACTCTCCCCTCCAGTCACACACTCTCCCCTGCAGAGTCACACTCTCCCCTCCAGTCACACACTCTCCCCTCCAGTCACACACTCTCCCCTCCAGCGTCACACACTCTCCCCTCCAGAGTCACAGTACTGGTGGTCCTTCCCCCACTCTAAGTCAGCGAGTTGTAGGTGTGTTTTGGGATTAGTGTTCCGTGTAGGCGGGAGATAAGAGTGCCTGAGACCCCCAAGGTGCATGGGTTGGTGAGAATGCAGCCTGAGGCCTGGGCTTCTGGTCCTGGAGTCCAGGTCTTCACCCAGTGTCCTAGAATCGATACTGTAGATCAAATGCCCAAAGAAGGAAAGGGTTGACGCTCAGAGTCCTGAGTCTGTGAGCATTTTGTGTCTGCTGAAGTAATCGAAGGCCGGATGTTTGTAAATCTGAGTCTACCGGAGGCTGGAGGCCAACTAGGCCTGTCCTGGGGTTAAAGCACTGTGTCTGTGTGTTGGGAGGGGGGACAAGGGGCTTATTTTGATGCTATTGTTTAGTTGTTTGTGTGTGTTGTCGTTCACTAAGCATTGTGGCACCAGAATGCGTGGTGACATTTGCAGGCTGCCCCAGGACAACCATGGGTGTCTTGTGTAGGCAAACAATGCATTTTATATGCACGTGATAAATAAATCTGAAGCCCAAAATGAGCTGATGGTGTTAACGCCAGGCAACTGCCACCAGACTCACCCATCTCCTGGGTGAGGGGAGCAAGAACAACCGGTCAGACCACCGTTGAGTCGTGGCTCAGGTTTAGCTGTTTGCTACATGTTCAATTTTTAATTATTTTTAGGTTGGTGAGGATGGTTTTGGGTGCAAAGCATGGTGTTGGGGTTAAGGAACAATGATGTGGGGAATCAGAGATCAGGCTGGTGTCCTAATCTTTGCTGCATGGTTGAAGGCCAGTGATGCAGATGTGGGATGTCAGTGGCTAGGCCTGCAGAAAGTGGATACTGGACCCCCAGGTTCCAGAGTCAGAGTTCCCATGACCCCCTGAGTCCCTGAATCGGTGAGAACGGATTTCGAGGCCTAGTGTTCAGAGTCCCATCACTGGCGAGAGCAGAGATCAAGCCCTGGTGTTCGGTGATTAGCGTACCCTGGGATAATGCCGAGGATCAAGGTCCAAAGGTCAAATCAGAAAACCGGAAGTTAAGACCTGTTGGCTGGAACCAAGTCTGCAAATCCCTGTGAGTCCACTGGGGAATACAAAACACAGCGTCTGCAGGCCCAAGCCTGTGTCCACTGGCCTATCCTGGAGTAAGAGGAGTGTGTATGTATCTGGGTGGGTGGGAGCAGTGAGATTGCTCTTTTTGCTTTGTTGTCTGTTATTTATTTATTTCACAACGCATGCTGATGATATTGATTCTGATTCTGAGGTGACGCACCATCAACAACTCACTGTGAGATGTAAGGGCGAGATATCGGCTTTTATTGACTGGAAGAAGGAACAAGCAGTGAGTGACCACCATACTACATCCTGGAGACTGAGAGCCGGGCTCAGGCCTCGATCGCCTTTAAACAGGGGTCTGTGGGGGGAGCCACAGGAGCAGTCAGCGGGGAGGGGGGGAGGTGTCCAGACAGGTATATGTAGTTCACCACATGAGGTATAGTGTGGACTAGGCCCAGCCGGCCCATCGAACCCCCGATTTAACCCGAGCCTAATCACAGGACAATTAACCTATTAACCTGCACATCTTTGGAATGTGCGGGGGGGACCCTCACTGTCATGGGGAGAGCAAACAGATGATGGCAGGATGTTCTGCTGAGAAACATGGGCAGGCTACGTTGGAGCTGGAATGTGTGGTTGCCCCCATCTCATCCCCGCGAGTGTTGGTCACTGACACAAACGACTATTCCGCCGGATATTTCAACGTCCACAAGGCAAACAATGCTGAGCGTTGACACAGCTCCTCAGCTTCTCTTCAGGGGTCAGACACCATGTGTGCGACATGAGGTGGGAGGAACTGCCAGGACAGGTCTCCATATTTCAGCAAGTTCCATCTTTAGCCGCTGATTCAGCTGGAAACTGTCCCCATGACACCACCATCCAATCAGCTCACCACACAACGGGACATTAACTTTTAAGAGAATACCTTATCTTTGTATTGTGTTTTTATATAAAAATATCATCATGTATTCATTAACAAAATCCTTTGAGTGTTCTGAACCATGATGATCATGTTACTGAGAAATCTATCTCATGACACTGTGTTGAGCCCAGCAGGACAGGCCCATCGTTTTATCCAATACCATCGCAGCACATAACACGCACCGTGATGCAAATTCTTCCCCTTCTCTCTTCAAGCCGCTGACCCATACATGTTGGAAACCGTCCACCACCTTGCCCAAGCATCGTAACCGCTCAGCCATTACAAACACCAGGTCAATGTTGCCTCGGTCCGGACAGTGAAGCCATGAAAGTGTACTTTCCATCTGAAGTGTTCTCCATCTCTCTCTCTCTCTGTCTCCCCCCCTCTCTGTTGCCCCTCTATCTCCCTCCTCTCTCCCTCTCTCTCCCCTCTCTCTCTCCCTCTCTCTCTCCCCCTCTCTCTCTCTCTCTCTCCCCCTCTCCCTCTCTCTCTCACCTCTCTCTCTCTCTCTCTCTCCCCTCTCCTCTCTCTCCCCCTCTCTCTCTCCCTCTCTCTCTCCCCCTCTCCCCTCTCTCTCTCCCCTCTCTCCTCCCCTCTCCCTCTCTCTCTCTCCCCCTCTCTCTCTCCCCACTCTCTCTGTCTCCCCCTCTCCCCTTCTCTCCCTCTCTCTCTCTCCCTCTACCCCACTCCCTGTCTCATTCTCTCACTCTCTCTCTCACTCTCTCTCTATCTCTCTCTGTCTCTCTCAATCTCTCTCTCTCCCACCCCCCCACCACCTCTCACCCCATAGATTTAAGGCTCAGTGCAGGAGTTGGGGGACCAGACGGCATCCCAGGGCGGGTACTCGGAGTGTGCCCGGCACAACTGGCAGCTGTGTTTACAGACATTTTTAATCTCTCCCTCTCCCAGTGTAGAATGTCCTCCTGCTTCAAAACATCCACCATTGTTCCTGTACCTAAAGAGATCAAGGTAACATGTCTGAACGACTGGTGTCCTGTCACACTTACCTCAATAATAAGCAAATGCTTTGAGAGGCTGGTCAAGGATTACATCTGCTGCATGCTACCACCCAAACTGGACCCCCTACAATTCACCTACCGACATAACGATCGACAGATGACGCAATAGCCACAGCTTTACACACTGTCCTTACACATCTGGAGAAGAGGGATGTTTATGTGAGAATGCTGTTCTTGGACTACAGTTCAGCATTCAACACCATAATTCCCTCCAGGCTCAACAAGAAGCTCAGAGACCTCGGCCTTCACCCTGCCTCGTGTATCTGGATCCTCGACTTCCTGTCAGATCGCCGGCAGGTGGTAATACTGGGCTCCCTCACCTCCGCCCTCTGACTCTCAACACCGATGCCCGTCTGGGCTGTGTCCTAAGCCCCCTCCTTTACTCTCTGTATACCCATGATTGTGTCGCTCCAATCTGGTCATTAAATTTGCTGACGACACTACACTGATTGGCCTAATTTCAAACAATAATGAGGAGGCCTACAGAGAGGAAGTCATCTCCCTGACACAGTGGTGTCAAGAAAACAACCTCTCCCTCAATGTCGCAAAAACAAAGGAGCTGGTTGTGGATTACAGGAGGAATGGAGACAGGGTGACCCCTATTGACATCAATGGGTCTGGGGTTGAGAGGGTGAACAGCTTTAAGTTCCTCAACATAAACATCACCGAGGACCTCACGTGGTCTGTACATACCGGCTGTGGTGAAAAAGGCACAACAGCACCTCCATCACCTCAGACGGTTGAGGAAGTTTGGCAAGTCCAAAGAACTTTCTACAGGGGCACAACTGAGAGCATCCTGACTGGCTGCATCACTGCCTGGTATGGGAACTGTACTTCCCTCAATCGCAGGACTCTGCAGAGAGTGGTGTGGACAACCCAGCGCATCTGTAGAGGTGAACTTCCCATGATTCAGGACTTTTAAAAAGACAGGTGTGTGAAAAGGGCCTGAAGGATCACTGGGGACCCGAGTCACCCCAACCACAAACTGTTCCAGCTGCTACCATCTGGGAAATGGTACAGTAGCAGAAAAGCCAGGACCAACAGGCTCCGGGACAGCTTCTTCCACCAGGCCATCAGACTGATTAACTCACACTGATACAATTGTATTTCTATGTTATATTGACTGTCTTGTTGTACATGCTATTTATTACAGATTACTTTAAATTGCACATTCTGGCAGAGATTATATGAAGGATGAAAGAAATAAAGTCAGCTCAGTTCAGTTCAGTGCAGGATAGGACGGGGAGAGTGCCAGACGGCTAGACGTACAGTTGTTGAGATGGGCTCCCTGTCCTGTTGCGCCCTGATAACTGTGTCAGTACGGCAGGGATAAGCAGCACAACACAATGTGCTGGGTGCTGATTGGTCCCTGACCTCATATCGTGCAAATCAGCCGAGCTGCTTATCTTGTTGTTGACTGCAGGATCCCGGAGGTGTTTTTGTTCCTTCGGCTGTGTTTCCCTGAAGTCACTCGCATCAGAAAAGATAACTTCAGTGCAGGAGGCAAAATGAAGTGATACAACACCGAAACAGGCCCTTCCGTGCTGAACAAGATGCCCATGTGATGTGGTTCCATTTGCCCAAATCCCTCTGAACCTTTCCTATCCATGCCATGCACGTCATTACTGTAGCTGGCTTAACCTTAATCACTTCCTCTGGCAGTTCAACCCACTCTCCATGTGAAAAGAAATTGCCTGTCATGTCCCTTTCAAAGCTCTCACCCTGGATCTACAGCACCTAGTTCTTGATTGCCTAACCCTAGACCATGCCCACTCATCCTATAAATGCCCCTCTTGAGTTCCTACAACTCTATGAGGTGTGTGAGTGTGTGTGTGAGAGAGAGTGTGTGTGTGTCTGTGTGTATATATAGTTAAATTACAATACGCAATGTTAAAACAGAAATAAGAAAAAGTAGTGAAGTAGTGTCCATGGATTCAACATCCATTTAGAAATCAGATGGCAGAGGGGAAGAAGCTGTTCCTGAATTGCTGAGTGTGTGTCTTCAGGCTCCTGTACCTCCTCCCTGATGGCAGAGGGGAAGAAGCTGTTCCTGAATCACTGAGTGTGTGTCTTCAGGCTCCTGTACCCCCTCCCTGATGGCAGAGGGGAAGAAGCTGTTCCTGAATCGTTGTGTGTGTGCCTTCAGGCTCCTGTACCCCTTCCCTGATGGCAGAGGGGAAGAAGCTGTCCCTGAATCGTTGAGTGTGTGTCTTCAGGCTCCTGTACCTCCTCCCTGATGGCAGAGGGGAAGAAGCTGTTCCTGAATCGTTGTGTGTGTGTCTCTTCAGGCTCCTGTACCTCCTCCCTGATGGCAGAGGGGAAGAAGCTGTCCCTGAATCGTTGAGTGTGTGTCTTCAGGCTCCTGTACCTCCTCCCTGATGGCAGAGGGGAAGAAGCTGTTCCTGAATCGTTGAATGTGTGTCTTCAGGCTCCGGTACCTCCCCCCGATGGCAGAGGGGAAGAAGCTGTTCTTGAATGATTAAGTGTGTGTCTTCAGGCTCCTGTACCTCCTCCCTGATGGCAGAGGGGAAGAAGCTGTCCCTGAATCGTTGAGTGTGTGTCTTCAGGCTCCTGTACCTCCTCCCTGATGGCAGAGGGGAAGAAGCTGTTCCTGAATCACTGAGTGTGTGTCTTCAAGCTCCTGTACCTCCCCCCTGATGGCAGAAGGAAAGAAGCTGTTCCTGAATCGTTGAGTGTGTGTCTTCAGGCTCCTGTACCTCCCCCCTGATGGCAGAGGGGAAGAAGCTGTTCCTGAATGATTAAGTGTGTGTCTTCAGGCTCCTGTACCTCCCCCCTGATGGCAGAGGGGAAGAAGCTGTCCCTGAATCGTTGAGTGTGTGTCTTCAGGCTCCTGTACCTCCCCCCTGATGGCAGAGGGGAAGAAGCTGTTCTTGAATGATTAAGTGTGTGTCTTCAGGCTCCTGTACCTCCTCCCTGATGGCAGAGGGGAAGAAGCTGTCCCTGAATCGTTGAGTGTGTGTCTTCAGGCTCCTGTACCTCCTCCCTGATGGCAGAGGGGAAGAAGCTGTTCTTGAATCACTGAGTGTGTGTCTTCAGGCTCCTGTACCTCCTCCCTGATGGCAGAGGGGAAGAAGCTGTCCCTGAATCATTGAGTGTGTGTCTTCAGGCTCCTGTACCCCCTCCCTGATGGCAGAGGGGAAGAAGCTGTTCCTGAATCACTGAGTGTGTGTCTTCAAGCTCCTGTACCTCCCCCCTGATGGCAGAAGGGAAGAAGCTGTTCCTGAATCGTTGAGTGTGTGTCTTCAGGCTCCGGTACCTCCTCCCTGATGGCAGAGGAGAAGAAGCTGTTCCTGAATCATTGAGTGTGTGTCTTCAGGCTCCTGTACCTCCCCCCTGATGGTAACAGCGAGAAGAGGACATGTCCTGGGTGATGGGGGTTGTTAATAGTAGATGCTGCCTTTTTGAGGTACTGCCTTGGATAATACGGAGGCTAGTACCTGTGATGAACCTGCCTCATTTTACAATTCTCTGCAGTTCACTTCGATCCTGTGCGGTAGACACCCCCCACCCCCACCGTACCGGAGGGTGATGTAGACAGTCAGAATCTACAACACCATCTACAAATTCACCGATGACACCACTGTTGTGGGCAGAATCTCGGATGGTGACAAGGAGGCCAACAGGAGTGAGGTAGATCAGCTGCTTTAGTGGAGTTGCAACACGACCTTGAACTCAGTGGAGTTGATTGAGGACTTCAGGAAGGGAAAGCTGAGGGAAAATGCACCAGTTGTCATTTAGGGGTCGGTAGTGGAAAGGGTCCTTCATCTCAGAAGTTCTGTCCTGAAGCTCTAAACTGGTCCTAACATCTACTTTATTCAGAATTTGAGGAGATACGGTATGTCCTCAAAACTCTTGCAAATTTCTACTGACACCAAGTGGAGAGCATTGTGACTGGTTGCATCACTGTCGGGTAGGAAGATGCCAAAGTACAGGATCAGCAGAAAAGCTGCAGAGGGTTGTAAACTCAGCCAGCTCCACCGCGGGTACCAGCCTCCCCACGACTGAGAACATCATCAAAGGTTCTCAAGAAGGCAGGATCCGCCATCCAGTGAGTCTGTGGTTGTGGGATCGGTTCAGAGTTGTGGTGGGAGAAGTTATCCACACTGGTTCAGGGGCACAAACTAGGGAAAACGTGCAGATGCTGGAAATCTGAGCAACACACACAAAGTGCCGGAGGAACTCAGCAGGCCGGGCAGCATCTACAGAAAAGAGTACAGTCAACTTTTCAGGCAGAAACCCTTCCGCAGGTTGAAGGGTCCTGAAGAGTTCAAAGGCTTTCGGCCTGACAAGTTGACTGTGCATTTTTCCATAGATGCTGCCTGGCCTGCTGAGTTCCTGCAGCGTTTTGTGTGTGTTAGTTGTAGGGTAGCAACTGTTCCTGAACCTGCTGTTGTGGGACTTAAGGCTCCCGTACCTCCTTCTCAAAGTAGAGCTGCTGAGCTGTGAGGTGACCCTGGACACTCAACCTCCTGCTATTTGGAGGATTTCTCCTCTTGTCTCCGAGCATGTGGGGATTCGGTGGGTGAGGAAGAACTCTGGGTGTGTCTACCAGATCTATTCCCAAGAGTCTGCAGGATTGATAACATGTACTGTACATCCCTCTTCTTCCCTGAACCTTTCCCCCGCAAAACCCTCAGTCCCCACGGCAACAAACTCATGTTCGAGACTGCCAGAGGCTGAGGGGGCATTTGATAGAGCGTTGATCATGATTGATTATGAGGGGCATAGACAGACAGTGTTGTTTTCCCAGAGTGGAAGCCTCGTGCTCCTTATTGTCGATCTGTTCTTCACCTTCTCTGGAGCTGTTACACTTTGTTCTGAATGCTGTTATTGTTTTATCTCATACTATCTCAATGCTCTGTGATCTGAGGTAGAACTAATAGAAGCTTATAAAGCTTTGAGAGACGTAGATAGAATAGAGAGCCTGTAGCTTTTTCCCAGGGTTGGAAGTTCAACTATGAGCGAACATGTATTTCAGCCGAGGGGAGGAAAGTTTAAAGTAGATGAAAGGGGTAAGTTCAGAGGGGTAAGATGAGAGGGGTAAGTTCTTCACGGAAGGTGGTGGATGCCTGGAATTTGCTGCCAGGGTGATGGTAGAAGCAAATACAATAGGGGCTGTTCAGAAGCTGTAAGGCTGATAGAGACCATAAGATGTAGGAGGAGAGTTGGGCCATTTAGTCCATCGATACTGCTCTGCCACTTCACCATGCCTGATCCAGTTTTGCTCTCAACCCCGATCTCCTGACTTCCCTCATATAGTCACTAATCAACCTTTGCCTTAAATACACCCAGTGACTTGGCCTCCACAGCTGCCCGTGGCAACAAATTCCACAGGTTCACCACTCACTGACTAAAGAAATTCCTCTCATCTCTATTTTAAAAGGACTCTGAGGCTGTGTCCTCTGGTCTTAGACTCTCCCACCATAAGAAACATCCTCTTAACATCCACCCTGCAAAGGCCTTTTGCTATTCGATGGGTTTCAATGAGGTCACCCCCCATTCTTCTGAATTCCAGTGAATACAGGCCCAGAGCCATCCAATGCTTTTCATATGACAAGACATTCAATCCTGGAATAATTTTTGTGAACCTCCTTTGAACCCTCTCCAGTGTCAGCACATCCTTTCTAAGATAAGGGGCCCTAAACCTGCTCACAATGCTCCCAGTGAGGCCTCACCAGTGCTTTATAAAGTCTCAACATTACATCCCTGATTTTATACTCTAGTCCTCTAAATGAATGCTAACATCACATTTGTCTTCCTCACCACTGACTTGCCCTTCAATGGAGAATGGGGAGATGTGCATTATGTGCAGATGGTGTGGTCATGGTTTAAATTGGTACTGTGTGGGCTGAATGGCCTTTTCCTGCACTGCACAATTACCTTCCCAGTAAATGTACAAACAAACTCACATTTCAACACAGCTTAAGATGTTGAAATGCTTTACCAGAATATCCGGCGAAGGCCCATGCAGTCCACGCCTTGTTAATGACCCAATCACCCTCCATATGATGAAAGGCCCCACACTCACAGCAGCTGAAACCTCTCCTGGATGGGGAATGGGATTTGTTTCCCGGACCTGTGCAGGACATTTCTGAGAGTGTTGCTAGGATCTGGGTGGCTGGGGTGGACTCTGATTTAAAACCAGGAGCAGGCACTTTACATGGAGGCAGATTGCAGCCATTTCCCATTGAATGGGAGGCATGGGAACGCCCGGCCTCCCCTGAGGACAGAAGGGATTTGATCCCAAATGGGAATCAGCGGCAGGCTTTGCAACCACCCTCCTCTGCTCCTCCCTCCAGCAGTCACGGAGAAACAGACCGGGTAACCCATCTACCAGATACTGGGCAGAGTGCCCCCCCCATCAGCTCTCCAAACCCCCTCTGTGACCCCCATCACTGCCCCTCCACTCCTCCCCTCCCTGTCCTTCCCTATTAAGCCTCTCACCTCTCATTCATTTCTGGGGGAGCGGGAGGCATTATCGCAGAGTCACATTGAGGGAGGGGTGGTACTGAGGGAGGGTCACACTGTGGGAGGGGTGGTACTGAGGGAGTGTCACACTGTGGGAGGGGTGGTATTGAGGGAGGGTCACACTGTGGGAGGGGTGGTACTGAGGGAGTGTCACACTGTGGGAGGGGTGGTATTGAGGGAGGGTCACACTGTGGGAGGGGTGGGACCGAGGGAGAGTCACACTGTGGGAGGGGTGGTATTGAGGGAGGGTCACACTGTGGGAGGGGTGGTACTGAGTGAGGGTCACACTGTGGGAGGGGTGGGACCGAGGGAGGGTTACACTGTGGGAGGGCCATTGGAGTTCAGAGTTCAAGTCTGGCAATTCCTGTAAGGAAGTTTGTACCTTCTGCCCATCAGTACGTGGTTTCCTGTCGCAGCCCAAAGGTGTTTGCGTTAGTACGCTAGTAGTCCTGGGATCGCGAGGGTTAAGTAGCTGAATTGTCTGGCGTCGTGGTTGGTGGTTCCCAAGAGCTTGCTCTTCAAATAAAGCGATGGTATATACCGTTTACGTCTATCGCTGCAGAACTGTTGGAAAGCAACACGTTTTGCATCCGTCAGTGATAATAAACCTGATTCCAGTTCTGGAACGGGATCATGTGCAGCAAAACAGATTAGGTGTCATAGGTCATAGGTCGTAGGTCAAAGAACATAGAACAATACACCTTGTTGTGCTGACCTTTAACCTTTAACCTGCAGGGATGGTAGAGGCAGATACGTTAGGAACATACTCTGCTCCCTGAGGAGGTCGCGGAAATTCAGCATTTTGACAAACACTATAGATGTGTGGTGGAGAGGATATTGAGCGGCTGCATCACAGCCTGGTATGGAAATGCCAATGCCCTTGAATGGGAAATCCCACAAAAAGTAGTGGATTTGGCCCATTCCATTCCGGGTAAAGCCCTCCACACCATTGAGCACATCTACATGAAATGTCGCAGGAAAGCAACCTCCATCATCAGGGACCCCACACCACCCGGGCCTCGCTCTCTTCTCACTGCTGCCATCAAGAGCCTCAGGTCCCACACCACCAGGGTCAGGAACAGTGAATACCCCTCAACCATCAGGTCCCATACCACCAGGGTCAGGAACAGTTATTACCCCTCAACCATCAGGTCCCACACCACCAGGGTCAGGAACAGTGAATACCCCTCAACCATCAGGTCCCACACCACCAGGGTCAGGAACAGTTATCACCCCTCAACCATCAGGTCCCACACCACCAGGGTCAGGAACAGTTATTACCCCTCAACCATCAGGTCCCACACCACCAGGGTCAGGAACAGTGAATACCCCTCAACCATCAGGTCCCACACCACCAGGTTCAGGAACAGTTATTACCCCTCAACCATCAGGTCCCACACCACCAGGGTCAGGAACAGTGAATACCCCTCAACCATCAGGTCCCACACCACCAGGTTCAGGAACAGTGAATACCCCTCAACCATCAGGTCCCACACCACCAGGTTCAGGAACAGTGAATACCCCTCAACCATCAGGTCCCACACCACCAGGTTCAGGAACAGTTATTACCCCTCAACCATCAGGTCCCACACCACCAGGTTCAGGAACAGTTATTACCCCTCAACCATCAGGTCCCACACCACCAGGTTCAGGAACAGTTACTACCCCTCAACCATCAGGTCCCACACCACCAGGGTCAGGAACAGTTATTACCCCTCAACCATCAGGTCCCACTCCACCAGGTTCAGGAACAGTTATCACCCCTCAACCATCAGGTCCCACACCACCAGGTTCAGGAACAGTTATTACCCCTCAACCATCAGGTCCCACACCACCAGGTTCAGGAACAGTTACTACCCCTCAACCATCAGGTCCCACACCACCAGGGTCAGGAACAGTTATTACCCCTCAACCATCAGGTCCCACACCACCAGGGTCAGGAACAGTGAATACCCCTCAACCATCAGGTCCCACACCACCAGGGTCAGGAACAGTTACTACCCCTCAACCATCAGGCTCCTGAACCAAAGGGGAAAACTTCATCAACTTCACTGCCCATCACTGGACTGTTCCCACAATCAATGGACTCACTTTCTCAGGTTCTCAATGTTTATTGCATTGTTATTTATTAATACTATTTATTTTTTCTTTGTATTTGCGCTGTTTGTTGTCTTTAGCACACTGGTTGAACACCCAGGTTGGTGTGGTTTGTTATGGTTATTATTCTATAGTTTTATTGAGTATGCCCACAAGAAAACGAATCTCAGGGTTGTTTACGATGACATACGTGCATTTTTATAATAACCTTAGTTGCCAGTTTTCAAGTACATTTCACATCGGAGTATGTACACAGAGACTGCACAGAAGGGGATACACATCGAGGCCCTGAAGCCAATCCCTTCCTTCACACAAGCAGCAGCAAAAAACATCGACCCAAAGTTCAATTGACTGTGAACCGTGAACTTTGAGACTCTTAGATAGGCACATAGATGATAGAAAAAAGGAGTGCAGGGTAGAAGGTCAGAAGAACATTGTGAGCCGAAGGGCTTGAACTGTACAAGATGGAGGGCTGAGTACAGGAACAGAGGGACCATGCTTCAAGTTTATAAAACATTGGTCCACCTCAGCTGATTACGTATTGAGCACAGGAAAGATGTAATTCCCTTCATTACAGTTAAATTGATTTATGATTGTCACATGTATGGAGATGCAGTGAGAAGCTTGTCTTGCCCACTGTCCAGACAGATCGGATCCTTACACAGAGCACCGGGCGTACAACAGTAACAGACTGCAGAATAAAGTGTCACAGTGAAGTACAGGAGTTCAGAAAGTGAGAGGCCATCACCAGGTAGATTGTGAGGTGAGGAGTCCACCTTCCGGCCCGAGGGAACCGTTCAATAGTCTGATCGCCTCATACATAGGAGAGCAGTGCAAGAACAGGCCTTCTGTCTGCACTGAACACATTGTAAAATTAATCCCTTTTGTCCTCACCCCTGCAATCCCTGTCCATTCAGGTGTCAGCCTCTTAAACTGCATGGTCATATCTGGTTCTATCAACTCCCAGCCACCCTCCACTCACTGCGTAAAAACCCTGGTCCACATGGCTCTTAAACTTCCCTCCTTTTCACCTTCAGTACGTGGCATTTGACTTTCCACCTGGAAAAAAAACTGTCTTAAAACCGTAATAAAAACAATACAGTGAATACAATACAATACCCTCCTGATGAAGGGTTTCGGCCCAAAGCGTCGTCACTACCTCCTCCCATAGATGCTGTCTGGCCTGCTGAGTTCTGCCAGCATTTTGTGTTTTTTAATACAGTGAAATGGGCTTTCGGCCCATCGAGTCTGTGCCGAACTGTTATTCTGCCTGGTCCCATCGACCTGCACCCGGATCACAGCCCTCCATACCCCTCCCATCCATGTACCTGTCCAAACCTCTCTTCAATGTTGAGGTGCTCAAGGAAAGCTAACCTGCCTCAGAGCGTTGTGCGATAGAGATCATACTGCCGTACGGAATGACAGTGTGGTACCCTCGCTGCAGCAAGACAGGTCACAAAGTGCCAACGAGTGATTAGGATGGCTCAGCACATAGTTGGGACTCGACCTGAGACTCTTATTTCTTGTAACATCGTTAAAGACCCATCCCATACTGTCCGTTCAATCTCCTGCCATCTGGTAGGAGATTCAGAAACATCCTAGCCATGACAGTAAGACTGAAAGACAGCTTCTTCCTGATGGCTGTTGTGCAGCTGAATAAAGTTACACCCCAGCTTGTCAATGGCCTTTGAGTGTTATGGACTATCAAAGTCATCTGCTGCATGTCAATATGGAAATTTAAAGAAATTAAGCTGTACCGCGTGCATCGTAAATATCTGTTTTGCTCGGACTGGAGATACACCATAACCTTATTGTCTTGAGCAATGACAGTAGAGTTCTATTCCATTCGAATCGCCCCCACACCCTCCACCTCTGCAGCAGCTCATTCCACAGTCACACTACCCTCTGAGTGAAGTTTCACCTTTAACCTATGACCTCTAGTTCCAGTCTCACCCAGCGTCGGGATGAGGTTTCCTGTCAGGCCACTTCCCATGCCATTGTGTACCTTGGCCAACAGCCTTTGGGAGAGGTGTGCACCCACCTGGAGTTTACAGACTTCTGTCCCCCCACAGTGGAGGGGATGGGGGGAGGAAGCAGGAGGATCTAGGCTCAGTTATCACTGACCGAGCTTCACAGTTGCTGCCCGTAATCCTGTCCTCGAGAGGCACCGCGCCAAATTTGGTCATTGTCTGATTCAATGCATTCCTTGAAAACCTGCCAGACTGTGGGAAATGAGAGAGAGAGAGAGAGAGAGAGAGAGAGAAAGGAGAGAGAGAGAGAGAGAGAGAGAGAGAGAGAGAGAGAGAGAGAGAGAGAGAGAAGAAGAAGAAGAAGGGAGAAGAGAGGAGTGGAGAGAGGGATGGAGAGGGAGGGGTAGGAGAGGGAGAGATATTTAAGCTTGGGGCACAGTCTGTTTATTATCATACAATACTATTCTCTGGAGCCAGACAGCATCCACCCCAGCTGCAAAGACAGGTTCCTGCTCTGATCCGCACCAAGTTTTCTGGACAGTGAAAGTGACGTCCTCCTTTGGCGAGCGTTGGGCAGTTCCTCAACCGGCGACTTGTTCTGCTGAGACATTCCAAGTATTTAGACAATGGGAGGAGGGTTCAAGCAGTCATTTGTCCTGCTCAGTTTCCACACTCCGACATTCCCCAGGCCTGCTTGCTGCCCTGACTCCTGGTTTGCCTGACACTTGCTGCCTGTTATTAGAGAGATTTCAGAGAAAACTCGAGTAGGCAGCTGGAGTTTGGATTGCAGTTTCTGGCCTCTGAATCTCTGGGTTGTCGCTCATTAACCCCTCTCCCACCCACCACCCATCACTCACTGCCCACAACCCACCACCCACACCTACACCCACCACCCACCACTCATCACCCACTGCCCACAACACACAACCAACACCCATCACCCACCACCCACACCCACCCCACACCCACCACCTATCACCCACACCCACACCCACCCCACACCCACCACCCATCACCCACACCCACACCCATCACCCACTGCCCACCACCCACAATGAACACCCATCACCCACACCCACCACCCACCATCCACTACCCACACCCACACCCACCCACCACCCACACCCATCACCCACCACCCACACCCACACCCATCACCCACCACCCACCACCCATCACCCACCACCCACGCCCATCACCCACCACCCACACCCATACCCATTGCCCACAACCCACCACCCACCACCCTCACCCATCACCCACACCTACACCCACCACCCACCATCCACCACCCACACCCAGCACCCATCATCCAACATCTATCACTCACACACACCACCCACACCCACACCCATCACCCACACCTACACCCACCACCCACCATCCACCACCCACACCCAGCACCCATCATCCACCATCTATCACTCACACACACCACCCACACTCACACACACCACCCACACACACCACCCACACCCACCACCCACCACCCATCACCCACCATCCACACCCACACCCATCACCCACCACCCACCACCCACCACCCACGCCCATCACCCACCATCCACACCCACACCCACCAGCCTCATTCCCTCTCAATCATTGCCCCAGTGTCCAGCAGCAGCAGGCTGGTCCGAGAGGACGGAACGTAAGAGCACGGACGTGAAGATGAGGCGCATCTGTCCAGCTACTCAGAGAATGGTGGCAGTTTTGAGCCGTTGTCTAAGACAGAATGAGCTGGCCTTGGGGGTCTGGAGGCGGTTCATGAGAATGATTCTGGGACAATACACGAGGTGCGTTTGACGGCTCTGGGCCTCCAGTCACTGGAGTTTAGAAGAATGAGGGGTATCTCATTGAAACCTGTTGAATACTGAAAGGCCGAGAAGGAGCGGATGTGGAGAAGATGATCCCTATAGACGGTGAGTCTAAGGTCAGAGGGTACAGGGACATCCATTTAGAACAGGTGTTCCCAGCCTGGCTGCACGGACCATTTGATTAATGGTATTAGTCCATGGCATAACAAAGGTGGGCAAACACTGCTTTAGAACCCAGATGAGGAGATTTCTTCAGCCAGATCTGTGGAGGCCAAGTCATTGAGCATATTTAAAGCAGAAGTTGATAAGTTCTTGATCAGTCAGGGTGTCAAAGATTACAGGGGAAAGGCAGGAGAATGGGTTTGAGAGGAAGAATGAATCAGCCATGATGGAACGGTGGAGCAGACTCGATGGGCCGAATGGTCCAATTCTACTCCTTTGTCTCGGTCTTGCGGTATCAAGGGCTCCAGACACCCCCGCCAGATGTGGGCTGGAGCGATTTCTCAACCCAGTTTTGCCTCTATTGGACACGACCTCAATCTTGCTGAGAGCCTAGGTGGCTCAAACCCTCGCTCCTAACACACTCCTTCCTCAGGAGGCTAAAGGAATTCAGCACATCCCCAACGACCCTCACCTTTCTTTTATCAGGGCACCGGAGAAAGCATCTAACCCGGGTACATCTCGCCATTGGTAAGTGGGCTGCGGACACAGCTCAGCACGTCACAGAAAGCAGACTCCCCTCTGTGGACTGTCTACACGCCTCACAGCCTCAGTAAAGCAGCCAGCATCATCAAAGACCTCACCCATCCCGGACGTTCTCTCTTCTCCTCTCTCCCATCGGGCAGAAGATACAAACGCCTGAAAGCACGTCCCACCAGACTCACGGACAGTTTCTGCCGAAGGGTCTCAGCCCAAGCATCAACCCTTTACTCTTTTCCACAGATGCTGCCTGTCCTGCAGAGTTCCTCTAGCATTTTGTGTGTGTAGCTCGAGGATAGCTTCTACCCCACTGTTATAAGGTTATTGCATGGTCCCGAAGTACGACAAGATGGAGTCTTGACACCACAGTCTACCTAGATGACTTTATACCTTTTGCCTACCTGTGCTGCATCTTCTCCGGACTTGAACACTTCATTGTGGTTCCTGTTATTGTTTTACCTTGCACTACCTCAGTGCACTGTTGTAGTGAATCAATCTGGCTGGATGGAATGCAAGGCGAGTTTTTCAGTGTACCCCAGTAAATGTACCAATCTGTATACCCCTCGAAGGGCAGAGTAACACCCTCGCCCTAGGACTCCTCCTCAGAACCCTTACATCTACCTGAATCGCAATCAGGTTTAAAATCACCGGCTTATGTCGTGAAATGTGTTACTTAGCAGCAGCAGTACAATGCAAAATATAATAAATATAGAAAAATATATAAATGAATTACAGCAAATATATATGTATGTATATTAAATAGTTTAATTAAAATAGTGCACAGACAAATACTAAAAAAGTGAGGTTGTTTTCACGGGTTCAATGTTCATTCAGAAATCAGATGGCAGAGCCAGATTAGATCCTCAGAGATATTGACAGCCAGGAACTTGAAATTGCTCACTTTATTCACTTCTGATCCCTCTGAGGATTGGTTTGCATTCTCTCGTCTTACCCTTCCTGAAGTCCACAATCAGCTCTTTGGTCCCACTGACGCTGAGTGCCAGGTTGTTGCTGCGACACCACTCAACCGGCTGGTGTATCTCACCCCTGTACGCCCCCTCACCTCCATCTGAGATTGGAGGTGGTATCACCAGCAAATTTATAGATGATATTTGAACACACCACAACTTCTCACATCCCACATCCTGCAGCATATCTGCACCATCGTCGAGTTGGAGGCTACGCAGATTTAAAATGTGGGGTTGCACCTTCTCCTCAGTGTGGCATCATCATTGCAGGGAAATTTTAGATTTCATCAACCTTAGAGTAGGTTAAAAGGTCAGCACAACATTGTGGGCCGAAGGGCCTGTACTGTGTTCACCAGTATGTAAACAGTGGGATCTCCAAGGTGTCTCTGGGGAAGGGTAACATCAGATGAAGAAGGCACTTGGAATATCTGCCTCCGTGAGTGTGCACTGTGACGTGACTCTGTCTCCCATCAGAATCACCCGCATACGTCATGAAATTTGTTGTATTGTGGCAGCAGTTCATTGCAATGCATAATAATACTAACCATAAATGACAGTAAGTATATATAAAAAAGTTAAATTAAATAACTAGTGCATTTAGCATCCGCGCCCCCAATTTACCCCCGTTCACCGAGGGTGAACCGCCGTTACCCCGCCAATAGTGCAATACTTCAGTGTAAATACGCTTTAATGCCCCCCCAGTACACACTCGCAACACAAATACCAGATGATACACCAAAGGCGAGTGAATAATTACAACTTTATAGTTATTTCTTTGTGATGGGTTAGTAGAAACAGATAACCCAAATCAGTAAGTTTATTGGTTTGTGCACAGAATATTTCAATACGTTGGAGCTCACGCCTCCGGTTCCATCCACAACGACCTTCCGAGCCTCTGGCCACCGTCCGAACCGCCGACGTCCAGTATCCGCCGCTCTGGAACCGCGGTCCGCTCCTCACACGTCCGTCCTCCTCGCTCGCCTCCCGCAAAAGACTGCAAACTCCCGCTTAGCTTACACATACAAGATAGTGTAACAATTCTCCATTGGTTAGTTCCCCCTTTATCTGCAGTTATAACCCAAACATTGCAGATACAGAAACCCATTACAGCAGTAAGTAACATTACAGAGAAGCCATTTTGTTAGCCTGAACTGTTAACACCACTCTTACTGGTACTGAGAGCCCTACGTGCAAAAGAGAAAAAAAGTGGTGAGGTAGTGTTCATGGGTTCACTATCCATTCAGAAATCTGATGGCGGAGGGGAAGAAGTTGTTCCTGAATCGCTGAGCGTGTGTCTTCAGGCTCCTGTGCCTCCTCCCCGATTGTAGCAATGAGAAGAGGGTATGTCCTGGGTGATGGGGGTCCTCTGCGATCAATACTACCTTTCTGGGACATCGCTCCTTGAAGGTGTCCTCGATGGTGGGGAGGTTACTGCTCATGTTACAACTGACCGACCTTTCACATCAAAGTTCAGAGTAACTTTATTATCAAAATACATATTTTGTACAACCCTGAGATTTGTTTCTTGCAGGCATTCACAGTGCAACAGAGAATCAATGAAAAACCACAAAGGCTGACAAGCAACCGGTGTGCAAAAGAAGACAAGCAGCTCAAAATCAAAAACAGAAACTAATAGTAATAAAAGTCAATAAGTAATACCGAGACACAGGTCGTAGAGTCCTTGAAAGTGAGTCCAGAGGTTGTGGAATCAGACCAGAGAAATGAAGTCCCTGAGGGAGTACAATTATTCACATTTTATATAATCTGTGGCTTCCCGCACCGTAGAGTGGCCACTGAGTGTATTTTCTGGCCTTCTGCTGCTGGAGACCATCTACTTCAAGGCTCGACGTGTTGTGCATTCAGAGAGGTTCTTCTGCACAACCGCTGTTGTAACGTGTGATTATTTGAGTTACTGTCGCCTTCCTGTCAGCTCAAACCAATCGATCCTTTTTCCTCTGAGTTCTCTCTGTAACAAGGCATCTTCATCCAAAAAACTGCCACCCACTGCATGTTTTTACATCATTCCCTGTAAGCTCTGGAGAATGTTGTGTGTGAAAATCCAGAGGTCGGCAGCGTCTGTGAGACTCAAACTCTCCCCTCTGGCACTAACGATCATTCCACGGTCGAAGTCACTTAGGTCTTAATCTTTCCCCACTCAGCAGCTGAACCTCTTGACCATGTCTGCATTCTTTAATGCATGGAGTTGCTGCCACATGATTGGGGGATTAGATAGTCACATTAATGAGCTAGTGTACCTAATAAAGAGGCCGCTGAGTGCAAACGCCAGCTCATCTTTACCCACCCCCTCTCAGGAAGGAGATAAAGTAAAATCACAAGATCTGTACTGCTGCCTCGTCCTGCCAGTGGCCTGGAAGCAGCTTGGCACTGGTGCATCCCACCACAAAGGGCCGAGCTGCTCGGTCACAGCAAGTTCCCGAATAATATCCCTCACTGTTACGTTGGCTGTGCATTATGTGGAAAAAAACAGTGAAATTCTGCCCTTTGGATCCTCTACATTCAACTGAGGTGACTCAGCTTTTAATGCAAAGGCGGTCCCTCCCTGAGCATACAATGCAGATTAGGACAGGGCTTGGCAATTGCTTTATTACTGATACACGTACCAGGCTACAGAGGCCATCTTTGTTTTACATGCCACCCAAACTGATTATTTCACTGGAAAAGGAAAATACACAAACAGAATTCTAAAATATCGAATTGTAGTTACAGAGAAACTACAGACCAGAGTACAGGCCCTTTGGCCCACTATGACCCATTAACCTACTCAAAGATCTTTCTCCTCCAAGAGGACCTCAACCTCATTATAGGGTTTGGAGGGTTGCATGGCTCAATGACCCAGTTGTCTGGAGTCATGTTTTGGCTCTTGGTAGGGTCACCCATGTCAAGCAGGTCAAAGGGTAGAGGCCAGACTAAGAGTGGCCCACTGGTCTTCCAGGTTCGGGCTAACAATCCTGACCGGTAAAACAACATTTTGCAGAAACAGCGATGAAGAATCCTCCTACATCTGAGTGTGACGGTATTCCCGAGTCTCCACCCGGGACTTGCTGACCGACAGTAGTCAAAACCGAGAAGCTACTGGCATGATGAAGTAACCACCAGAGGACCTTGATTGCTGCCCTAAATGCTGGCAAGGCATAAGTAAGATCAATCTAACCCTGCCCTCCCACAGAGCCCTCCACCTTTCTATGTGACTATCCGACAGTCCGTGGTGCAGTTGCTTCTACCGTCTCCCCTGGCAGTGTGTTCCATGCACCCAAAACTCTGTAAAAACACTATCTCTGACATCCCCCCTAAACTTTCCTCCAATCACTCTTGTATACTTAACTGTTTTCATCGTGGGGACTTCACCCTGCCTAATAATGATTGGCACCTCTTTAGTATAAAAGGTTTTCTTACTTGCAGCCCAGTACAGCACTGGCACTTACGGCAGCAAGGAAGGTCCTCCATCGTCACCCATCTTTCCATAACAATCACTGTTTGGACCTGTTCGCCCTGAGCTGAATCCCCAAACCTGGAGGACCAGCGGAGCACTCTGAGTCTTGACCTGTTTGGAATGGGTGACCCTATCGCGAGCCAAAGCATAAAGCCCTGACTCCATTGAGGTATGCAAGACCCCAAGCCTCCCGACCACAGCAAGGCCTGGAGGACAAAAGGCTTAGATGGGGCAGAATTTGTTTAGTCTGCTCATGAAGGGTTCCTGAAACAATATGCAGACCGGTCAACTAGAGGAGAGGCCATACTGGATCTGGAGCAATAAGTAAAGTCACGATGAGATAGACTGAGAGCTCAAGGGCTTACCTTTATCATACTGTGGAAGCATTTGAGTTTTTTTTATAAGAGTGGGAATGAAGATATCTTTCAAGCTGGTGGTATGCATGTTTAAAGTTTTGTATCTTCTGCAAGATGGGAGAGGAGAGAAGATCGAATGTCCGGGGTGGGTGGGGTCTTCGATGAAGCTGGCTACTTTACTGAGGGAGTGAGAAGTGTAGACAGCATCCATGGTGGGGAGGCTGGTTTCCCTGATGTGCTGAGCTGGGGTGGCAGGGTGGAGATGCGTCCCTAACAAAGGAGGTGTGAGGCGCTCCTTCCCTCCGCTAGCCTGCAGGTCACCCCTGGACGAGGTGTAGCACCTGATTAGCCCCATGATCGGGGTCACGTGAAGCCATGGGAGCAGGTGGTGGATGGTCGTATGAGCAGCCGGTGTAGATCACAAGTCCTGGTGATGTGACCACTGACACCAGGCAGACAATCTCTGAAGAGCATTGATCATGACTAAGATCACACATCTTGTGAAAACACTGCCCAGGAGAAGGCAATAGTTAACCACTCCTGTAGAAAGATTTGCCAAGAACAATCACTGGTCATGGAAGACCACGGTCGCCCACATCACACAACACATCACATTATGAACAAGCTGGGATGTTCCACAGCTCTCTGCAGTTGCCGGACCAGGTTATGATGCATCTGAACAGGATGCTCTCAATCACCTTCAACTCGGAGGACGGAAAACCCGCCTCCTGGGAGAACTTGGCAGAAGAAGTGGCATCTGTGGAAGCAAAGGGCAGGTTGATTGTACACTGGAATGAAAGTGTGGTAGTTTGGGGGGAAGATCAGGAGTGTAAGGGTGGGAGGGAGCGGTGAAGCAGAGGTGAGTGGGTGAGGAGGGAGAAAGAAAGGGGAAATGGAGCCCGGGTGGTGAGGAGATAGGAAGGGGAGGTCAAGGGAACAGAACCCCAGCAGGATAGGGAGAAGGATGACGGGGGAGAGATGGGGAAGGTGACCAAAAGGAATGGTAGCTGACCCAGGGGGTAATGAGGTCCTGCTCTTCTACTCGACATTTGGCCCCACCCTTGCAGTGATGGAGGCTGTGGTCTGACAGGGTCGATGTCTGAGTGAGGAGGTGAGTCACAGTGACTGAACCAGACACTGACTGTGGTAGCTATGGGCAGAGTGAAGATCAGTACCACCCCTCCCACAGTGTGATCCTCCCTCGGTACCACCCCTCCCACAGTGTGACCCTCCTCAATACCACCCCTCCTACGGTGTGACCCTCCCTCAGTACCATCCCTCCCACAGCGTGACCCTCCCTCAGTACCACCCCTCCCACAGTGTGACCCTCCCTCAGTACCACCCGTCCCACAGTGTGACCCTCCCTCAGTACCACCCCTCCTACGGTGTGACCCTCCCTCAGTACCACCCCTCCCACAGTGTGACCCTCCCTCAGTACCACCCCTCCTACGGTGTGACCTTCCCTCAGTACCACCCCTCCCACAGTGTGACCCTCCCTCAGTACCACCCCTCACAAGAGGAGGCATTTGCCTGTAAGGGTAATAGGTGACTAGGGAAGCACACACAATGCTGGAGGAACTCAGCAGGCCAGGCAGCTCCTATGGAAACGAGTGAAGAGTCAACGTTTTGGGCCGAGACCCTTCTGCAGTAATCAAGTTCATTTCCACAGTCACTGCCTGGCCTGCTGAGTTCCTCCAGCACTTTGTGTGTGTTGTTTTGGATTTCCAGCATCTGAGATTTCTTGTCTTTGAGGTGACCAGGGAAGTCACACGCAGGCGATTGTCTCCTCGTCTCCATGGTGATAGGATAGCCGGCACGGAGTACACGTTCTGATCCTGCGTCCCAGAGCGTGAGGAGTCTCGGCTGTGACTTCTGGAAGTGTGCAGATTCAGCTGCAGTGTGTGAGAGCCAGGCAGACTGTCCCACTTCCTCTCACTGCTGCTGGTTAGATCTGGCTGCATTGTTGCAGTAGCAGGGGATGCATTGTACCCCTGCAGCCTCGCGCTCCAGCCCTGCATGCAACATGCGTGCTGACAGCATGAGCAGTGCGTGTACATCTCATGGACTCTGGCTGACCCTTGAGGAACAGAAAGGAAACAGGAACTCTGGTGATCAACTCGATAGCAACAAAAACAAACTTCAGCATTTACATCTTGGCAAATTGTGTCACACCACTTGCGCACTCGTGCATCTGCATGTAAACAAGCTGATACTAAAGAAGGGATTGGCCTGATACGGCGACTGGACTCTTTTCCATGGATGCCGCCTGGCCTGCTGAGATCCCCCAGCATTGTGTGTGTGTGTGAGACGCGAGGAAAGGCCTAGCTTTCTCTAGATCCAGGTACATCCCATAGGCATCTCACACCACCCCCACTGCCGCACAATGAAATGGAATTGCAGCACAGACTATAGTCAGCTGACAAAGAAGATGGCACAAATATATGTACAGCAGACCGACAGTGTGACTCTCTCTCGGTGACACACCCCTCCTGAGTATGTGAGGAAGCTGGGAAGCCTGCCTCAGACTCTGTGAGGCGTGGGCGAGCTCCGGCTGGTTCTTGCCTAACAAACTGCCTGGTGACTCATTGGTTCTGCACACCCTTGGCACAGGGACAGCAACAAGCAGCAATCTTGCTTTCGTTTACACATATTAAGATCATGCAGGGTTTCCTGTTGACTTCGTCGCCCTCCCCACAGCCAGCTCCTTGGAGTTCTCCTCTGGGCCAGTCTTTCACATTGACCCCAGGTGTAGTCCAATGCCCCCTACCAGGGATGAGCTTTCTGGAGCTTCCGTTGTCATTTCTGGGATTGTCCTGGTGGGCCAACCTTTCACAGCTCAGCTTGGAACTGTCCTTCGTAAAGTTCATCTAGTTTGTGTCAACTGCTATTCTGGCTCTTCCCAGCAACCTAGACTATAGCCATTCACACCCCTCTCATCCATGTACCTGTCCAAATCTTTCTTAAATATTGAAATTGGACCCTTCTGCTGGCAGCTCGTTCCACGCTCTCACCCCATTCTGAGTGAAGAAGTTTTCCCTCATGTTCCCTTTAAACATTTCAACTTTCATCCTTAATCAGTTCTAGTCTCACCCAACTTCATCAGAAAAAGCCTGCTTGTATTTACCCTGTCTAAGCACCCCATAATTTTGTATACCTCTATCAACTCCCCTAGGCTCCAGGGAATTAAATGCTAAGCTATTCAACCTTTCTCTTTAGCTTCAGTCCTCAAGTTCCGACAACATCCTTGTGAATTTTTGCCAAACTCTTTCAGTCTAATTGATATCTTTCCTGTAGGTAGGTGACCAGATTCTCTACATTAGTCTGACCCACCTACTCCATCCCTCCTTGACAGTAGGGGTCAGGGTCTTGGCTTGCCACCGGGGTCTCGGGGAAGCACGTGTCCCACAAACAGTGAGCGTGCTCTTGTGACTGAGGGAGAGATGGAAAACTTCCTAAACCTAGCCCTGCTGGCAAGAGGACAAGAAACAGAGAGAGGAAAAAAACACAAGGAGAAATATTTTTTCTCACTAAGCCCGTAACCATAGTTTCCTCAAAAAGTTTGGAATCGAGTTCTGCAGAGACGCTTAACCAATCTGTCTCTCTTTACCATGTGCGCCTCTGTGTTCATTATGTGTATGACTTCCAGAAACAATTAATTAATTGAAGGGGCAGGCTGTTCCATTTTCACAAGATATCATCCTCTGCACTTTCTTTTCTGGTTAATTCATTGAACCTACTTTAATGAACGCTGATCAGGGCACAGCTCATTACAGGGGCAAGAGACAAGGTCACCTTCTTCAATCTGCACTGGAATTAGGAGAGGGGGCAGACAATGAGGTGATTGAATCATTCCTCAGGCAAGGCTAGCACAATGTGTTGAGCTGGGGAGTGGTTTATTATTGTGTTGCCTCTGTTACTTGCAGGTTAACCCTTTCGTCCGGACTAACATCAGCACGTTTTTGCTCTACGCTTGGTCACAGTGCTATCCTTACCGCCCCTGGAGAGGACTCGTCTGTTTTCTAAAACTCCCAGCTAAAGTCATGTTTATTGTCACTGGCAAGGCTTGTGACATTTGCTGCTTTGTGGCAGCAAGCCTCAGGAATTATGAGAGGTTACAAAATTCCATCAGTGGTGGCTATTGAGGCTGTATCAGGTGGAGGAGCTACTCCCTACTTGCGGCCCATTACGCTGCTGGCATATCGGGCAGCAATGAAGGCCCTCCACCTCTGCTTGTATAGAGGGTGTTATCATTTTTATTGACCAGTCAGGGTTGTTAGCCCTGAACTGAACCCCCAAACCTGGAGGTCTCTTAGTCTGCCCTCTACCCTTTGACCTGTTTGGCATGGATGGCTACCTACAGCCCAAGCACAAGGCCCTGCCTCCTGCTAATATAGCTCTCCAGGTCTTCGCGGGGTGCAAGCTTCCATCATTTTGCATGTGTTGCTCTGGATTTCCAGCATCTGCAGAATCTCTGGTGTTTCTGACATGATGTCTATTCAGATTGGCTGATGACCCGTCCCCACAGGTCACCAGGGCTGGAGGTACTGACAAATGACAGTAAACAATTTTGAATCTCAATCTTCAACCTCACCTTAAAACTCCTCCTGCTTGTTTCTGATGCCCTCACTCCAGGAAAAGTGTCTCTTATTCTCTTATTTACTTCTACGTCACCTCAGGAGGGAGGGAGTAAAGGATTTCCTTCCTTTACTCCAGGGAAGTCATAGAAGATAGAACATGGAACATGAAACACGGAACACGGAACGCAGAACACAGAACATGGAACATGGAACACAGAACACGGAACGCAGAACACAGAACATGGAAGAGAGAACACAGAAATAGATCATTATAGCACAGTGCAGGTCCTTCCGGCCCACAGCGTTGTGCTAACGTTTAACCTACTCTGAAATCAGTCTAAACTTTCCTTCCTGCAAAGCTCCCCATTTTCCTTTCAGCTATGTTCCTGTCTGAATGCGAGTCTTCAGGCACCCGTACAACACAGTTTATGAAAACTATATATTAACAAAGATGAAAAAGAAGGCAAACTGTATGAGTAAAGATAATAGCGAGAACATGAGTTGTAAGGAACCCTGGAAGGTGAGTCTGCAGGCTGTGGAATCAGTTCAGAGTTGAGGAGCCTGACAATGGCAGAGTGATAACTTGCTGAACCTGGTGGTGTGGGACTTATGGGCTTTGAGGTTTGAGCCACTCGCTCAAGGTCCACACGTGCAAGCAAAGTGTGGAAGTTAACGGGGCCCTGTCCAAGTGGGGGAGGGTGACGGACATCACTAAAGCAACACTACGAGTGAAATGGGGAAGTAAAGCTTAAGTCCTTTTACTTGCATGGTCTCCTGAGGTAACAGGAAGCGTGTAATAAATCGGGAAGTGAGGAGACATTAGTCATTAAGATTTCAGTGCAAGATGCCTGTACTTCACTGTTTGCAGCAGGTTGTACAACGCAGGAGGAACTGGGAACTGCTGGGAGTGAGTGAGGGACCATACCCCAGTTGTGGGCTGTCCATTGGCTGGGATGTGTGGGGCAGCCCCCACACTCTAACACTCTCTAACATCGTCCTATCACCTCACACATGTCACATGTCCAAACCCTCAGTATGGAGGGTGGGTCACACTGTGGGAGGGGTGGTACTGAGGGAGAGTCACACCGTGGGAGGGGTGGTACCGAGGGAGGGTTACACTGTGGGAGGGGTGTTACTGAAGGAGGGTCACACTGTGGGAGGGGTGGCACTGAGTGAGGGTCACACAGTGGGAGGGGTGATACAAGGGAGGGTCACACTGGGAGAGGGATGATACTGAGGGAGGGTCACACTGTGGGAGGGGTGGTACTGAGTGAGGGTCACACAGTGGGAGGGGTGGTACTGAGGAAGGGTCACACTGGGAGGGGTGGGACTGAGGGAGAGTCACACTGTGGGAGGGGTGGTACCGAGGGAGGGTCACACTGTGGGAGGGGAGGTACCGAGGGAGAGTCACACTCTGGGAGTGGTGGTACTGAGTGAGGGTCACACAGTGGGAGGGGCGGTACTGAGGGAGGGTCACACTGTGGGAGTGGTATTACTGAGGGAGGGTTACTGTGGGAGGGGTGGTACTGAGAGATGGTCACACTGTGGGAGGGGCGGTATTGAGGGAGGGTCACACTGTGGGAGGGGTGGTACTGAGGGAGGGTCACACTGTGGGAGGGGCGGTATTGAGGGAGGGTCACACTGTGGGAGGGGTGGTACTGAGGGAGAGTCACTGTGGGAGGGGTGGTACTGAGAGATGGTCCACTGTGGGAGGGGCGGTATTGAGGGAGGGTCACACTGTGGGAGGGGTGTTACTGAAGGGGCATATTTCCTTAATGCTCGTCTCTGAATATCCTCTCTTTGATAGCCTGCACTGTTCTCCTTGTATCCATTAACAAATGAAGTCTTTATTTATTCCGCCTCCAGGATGTGGGCTTTCTACACCTTTTTCTGCTGGCCCTGGGTGGGTGTGTGCATGTATGGGACAGAGCACCACCATGGCCGGTCTGCACTCAGTATTGCACCAGGTTTCTGAGCACAGCTATGACCAGTGTTCAATGTTCAAAATAAAACTTATGATCAAAGTACAGGTATGTTGCCATTTCCAACCCCGAGGTTCGTTTTCCTGTGGGCATTCACAGTAGAATGAAGAACTACAATGAAAACTACATTCAAACAAATACGTACTGATAAATTGTATAAATAAAATAAACTAATCATAATAAATAAATATGTAAGTAAACAATACTGAGAACATGAGCTGAAAGTCGGACCATAGCTTGTGGAATCAGTTCAGAGTTGTGGTGAGTGAAGTTATTCACGCTGGTTCAGGACCTGATGGTTGAGGGTAATAACCGTTCCTGACCCTGGTGGTGTGGGACCTGATGGATAAGGGGTAATAACTGTTCCTGAACCTGGTGGTGTGGGACCTGATGGTTGCAGGGTAATAACTGTTCCTGAACCTGGTGGTGTGGGACCTGATGGTTGAGGGTAATAACCGTTCCTGAACCTGGTGGTGTGGGACCTGATGGTTGAGGTGTAATAATTGTTCCTGACCCTGGTGGTGTGGGACCTGATGGTTGAGGTGTAATAACTGTTCCTGAACCTGGTGGTGTGGGACCTGATGGTTGAGGGTAGTAACTGTTCCTGAACCTGGTGGTGTGGGACCTGATGGTTGAGGGTTAATTACTGTTCCTGAACCTGGTGGTGTGGGACCTGATGGTTGAGGGTTAATTACTGTTCCTGAACCTGGTGGTGTGGGACCTGATGGTTGAGGGGTAATAACTGTTCCTGACCCTGGTGGTGTGGGACCTGATGGTTGAGGGGTAATAACTGTTCCTGAACCTGGTGGTGTGGGACCTGATGGTTGAGGGGTAATCACTGTTCCTGAACCTGGTGGTGTGGGACCTGATGGTTGAGGGTTAATTACTGTTCCTGAACCTGGTGGTGTGGGACCTGATGGTTGAGGGTAATAACTGTTCCTGAACCTGGTGGTGTGGGACCTGATGGTTGAGGGTTAATTACTGTTCCTGAACCTGGTGGTGTGGGACCTGATGGTTGAGGGGTAATAACTGTTCCTGACCCTGGTGGTGTGGGACATGATGGTTGAGGGGTAATAACTGTTCCTGAACTTGGTGGAGTGGGACCTGATGGTTGAGGGGTAATCACTGTTCCTGAACCTGGTGGTGTGGGACCTGATGGTTGAGGGGTAATAACTGTTCCTGAACCCGGTGGTGTGGGACCTGATGGTTGAGGGGTAATCACTGTTCCTGAACCTGGTGGTGTGGGACCTGATGGTTGAGGGGGTAATAACTGTTCCTGAACCTGGTGGTGTGGGACCTGATGGTTGAGGGGTAATAACTGTTCCTGATCCTGGTGGTGTGGGACCTGATGGTTGAGGGTAATCACTGTTTCTGAAGCTGGTGGTGTGGGACCTGATGGTTGAGGGGTAATAACTGTTCCTGAACCCGGTGGTGTGGGACCTGATGGTTGAGTGGTAATAACTGTTCCTGAACCCGGTGGTGTGGGACCTGATGGTTGAGGGTAATCACTGTTCCTGAAGCTGGTGGTGTGGGACCTGATGGTTGAGGGGTAATAACTGTTCCTGAACCCGGTGGTGTGGGACCTGATGGTTGAGGGGTAATAACTGTTCCTGAACCTGGTGGTGTGGGACGTGATAGTTGAGGGGTAGTAACTGTTCCTGACCCTGGTGGTGTGGGACCTGATGGTTGAGTGGTAATAACTGTTCCTGAACCTGTTGGAGTGGGACCTGATGGTTGAGGGGTGATAACTGTTCCTGAACCTGTTGGAGTGGGACCTGATGGTTGAGGGTAATAACTGTTCCTGAACCCGGTGGTGTGGGACCTGATGGTTGAGGGGTAATAACTGTTCCTGAACCTGGTGGTGTGGGACGTGATAGTTGAGGGGTAATAACTGTTCCTGAGTTACCAGATGAGATACATTTAAATTCAAGCCCTCCTGTGGTGGGATTTGAACCAGCCTCTGCTTTGTGGCTCACCTAACGGCTGTTCCCCCTGAGGTCTGGGATTACAACACAGGAACTCCAGCCCTCTATCTTTGTAACAAGCTCCCTCTCAGACACACAGAATCACGTCATGAAATTTGTTTTGTGGCAGCAGTACAGTGCAAAATGTACTGTAAAATATTCTGAATATATTTTTTAAATATTATATTATAAATATTATAAAAAAACGAGGACTGTTGACAGGATCATTGACATTTCTTTCCAGCCAGCAGAGATATTTGTGTACACGGTGTGTACACGGGGTTGTCAATGACCCTCCCACCTGTCCAGCAGTCCTTCTCACTCCCTACTGTCAGGCCGGAGGTACGATAGCATTAGGATGAGGAAAGTTAGGATGGGAAGCAGCCTCTTCCCTCAGGCTGGGAGAGTAGTGAACTCCCTGCCACCACCCAGTTCTCATCATGCACGAAGCGCCAGTGGCATTATACTGCTTACCTTCTAACTTGTGTTGTAAATGCACCTTATGCTAAATATCAATCTTCTGGAACATATTTTATTCGTTGTTAATTTATTGGTGGTAATATTACATAATGTTTTGAATGTGTGTGATATGTACTGTGTTGTGCACCTTGGTCCGGAGGAACGTTGTTTCGTTTGGCCGTAAACGTGTGCACGGCTGAATGAGAAAAAACCTGCACTTGAACTTGAGCAAAAATAATGAGCTAGTGTTGCTGGGTTCATTGTTCAATCATAAATCTGCTGGCAGAGTGGAAGCTGTTCCTAAAGCTTTGAGAGGCTCCTGTACCTCTTCTCTGATATTAGTAATGAGGAGAGGACACGTCCTGGATGATGGAGGTCTCTGTGGAAATGCTGGCTGAGTCTACAACCTCTGCTCCCTCCTGCCATCCTACCTCTTGGAAGGGGAATTTGAGGGAACATAAATCAACCCTCATCGAAGGGTCAGCGGCGGAAAGGTGAATAATTTCCTGGGTATCAACACCTCTGAAGATCTATCCTGGGCCAAACATTTCGATGCAATTTTGAAGAAAGCACGCCAGTGGCTACATTTCGTTAGAGATTTGAGCAGATTTAGAATGTCTCCAAAGACTCCAACAAATTTCTGCAAATGTACTATGGAGATCATTCTAACTGGTTGCATCACGGTCTGGTATGGAGGGACCACTGCACAGGATCGGAACAAGCTGCAGAGGTTGTAAATTCAGGTATGGAGGGACCACTGCACAGGATCGGAACAAGCTGCAGAGGTTGTAAGTTCAGCCAGCCCCATCATGGGCACTCAACTCCCAACGTAGAGGGCATCTTCAAAGGGCAACGCCTCAGAAAGGTGATGTCCATCACCTTCTGAGACATGACGTCCTCTCAAACTGCAACCATCAGAGGGCCACAATGCAAAACCTTTCCCGACATATGGACTTGTTTCTGATTCTGATTTTGCAGCCTCTGTACGGGGCAGCGATGCAAACAGTCAGAATGTTCTCCGTTGTACATCTACGCAAATCTGTTAGAGTCACTGTTCACATATCAAATCTTCAAATTCCAAATGAGATGGCATGCCTTGTTTGTAATCCCTATCAATTTCCAATTCCCTTGCACAACCAAGGATTCCTGCAGCTCCAGTTAAGCAGTCTTTTGTCTTTGGGATGTGGGAGGGAACTGGAGCACCTGGGGTAAATCTGCTCACAGGCAGAGCGTGTAAGCACCAGACAGTGTCAGATGTTGGGATTGAACCCGGTGTGGTGTTCCCTCCACATTGCAGAGCTCAGTACTCAGCTTTCCACAATGCCGAGATCCCTCAGCACCAATTTACTAAGCCCAGCACAGCATTGTGGGCCGAAAGGCCTGTTCTACCTTGCCAGTGTCAAACGTAACATCTAGGGCAAGTTTCCTAGCGCATACACAACACACATTCTCAGTATTTCCTCTGTATTTGACAGTTTGTCTTGCTTTGCATATTGGTTATTTGCCAGTCTTTGTTTTCATAAGGTTCACTGGTTCTATAATATCAAAGGATGTATACAATATAAAACCTGAAACTCTTACTCTCCACAGACATCCTCAAAACAGAAAAAACCCAAAGAATAAATGACAGGAAACGTTAGAACCCAAAAGCCCCCCTCCCCAACTTGCTCCAATAAAAGCACTTCCCCCCATGCAAGCAATAGCAAAGCCCCTGTAGACCATGACCTGGAGTTCATCAAACACTACTGTCCATCCCAGCACTTCAACGCCTCAGACATCCCACTGGCAAGGGAGAGAGACATCACTCCCGCGACAGCTCGATGTTTCAACGTTACTATCTGCCGCGTCACTCATCCGAGTTCCCAGACTCAAGGACCAACAGGCTCTCACACACCTTCGAGAGGGATAGATAGATATGACTCTATATATCTCTTTCTCCCTCTCTAGCTCTCTCCCTCTCTCACTCTTTCTCTCTCCCTCCTCTCTCTCTCCTCTCCCTCTCTCTCTCTCCCTCCCCTCTCTCTCTCTCTCTCGCTCTCTCCCCCTCTCCCTCTCTCTCTCCCTCTCTAGCTCCCTCTCTCTGTCTCTCTCTCCCTCCCTCTCTCTCCCTCTCTAGCTCTCTCTCTCTCCCTCTCTCTCTCTCCCTCCCTCTCTCTCTCCCTCTCTAGCTCTCTCCCTCTCTCTCTCCCTCCCTCCCTCCCTCTCTCTCTCTCCCACTCTCTCTCCCTCTCTCTCTTTCTCCCTCTCTCTCTCCCTCTCTCTCTCTCTCCCTCCCTCTCTCTCTCCCTCTCTAGCTCTCTCCCTCTCTCTCTCCCTCCCTCCCTCCCCCCTCTCTCTCCCACTCTCTCTCCCTCTCTCTCTTTCTCCCTCTCTCTCCCTCTCTCTCTCTCTCCCCCTCCCTCTCTCTCTCCCACTCTCTCTCCCTCTCTCTCTTTCTCCCTCTCTCTCTCCCTCTCTCTCTCTCTCTCCCTCCCTCTCTCTCTCTCTCTCTCCTCTCTCTCTCTCTCTCTCTCTCTATATCGAGAGAGGGAGAGAGATAGAGAGAGGGGGGCAGAGATAGAGAGAGAGTGAGGGGCAGAGAGGGAAAGGGAGAGGGAGAGAGAGAGTGAGTGAGGGAGAGAGATATCGCTGGAGTGCACGGGCCATCGTTTGACAGCAGTGTGCAGCAGCTGCTGTCTCAATGTTTCAATATTCCCCAACACTTCATTTGGCGACATCAGTGAGAAATCAAGTCATCCAAAGGCCATTTTTTGTGGATTCTATTACATTGCTTTATTTTCTCCTGAAAATAGAATGTCAAGGTAGAATGTGGTAACATATATATGTTTCGTCGATAAATTTACTTTGAGCTTTGTGCATGAGCAGCATGACAGGCTCAGAGTTTCACGACAGCAACATTGACAAGAGAATCATCGATTAAACAAAAACTATGCACATTTTTACAAGAAAGAACTCAATGAGAATAAACAACGACCTATGCAGTACAAAGCATTCTGTCTTGTACTGAGCTGGCGATCAGAGTTGTGATGGTTGGTTCAAGAACCATAATGAGCAGGTGGAGTCTGACATGGAGTCAGCGAGCTCTGCAGCACAGGCACAAGGCCCTCAGCACATCCAGTCCATTCAGCCTGGGCCCATCGACTCGCACCAAGACCACAGGCCTCCCATCCATGTAACTATCCAAACTTTTCATAAATGTTGCAATCAAACCTGCATCCACTGCTTCCGTCTGCAGCTCATTCCACACTCTCCCCACCCTCTGAGGGCAGCTCGTTCCACACTCTCCCCACCCTCTGAGTGAAGCTCGTTCCACACTCTCACCCTCTGAGGACAGCTCGTTCCACGCTCTCCCCACCCTCTGAGTGAAGATCGTTCCACACTCTCACCCTCTGAGGGCAGCTCGTTCCTCACTCTCCCCGCCGTCTGAGGGCAGCTCGTTCCACACTCTCCCCACCCTCTGAGGGCAGCTCGTTCCACACTCTCCCCACCCTCTGAGTGAAGCTCGTTCCACACTCTCACCCTCTGAGGACAGCTCGTTCCACGCTCTCCCCACCCTCTGAGTGAAGATCGTTCCACACTCTCACCCTCTGAGGGCAGCTCGTTCCTCACTCTCCCCGCCGTCTGAGGGCAGCTCGTTCCACACTCTCCCCACCCTCTGAGGGCAGCTCGTTCCACACTCTCCCCACCCTCTGAGTGAAGATCGTTCCACACTCTCACCCTCTGAGGGCAGCTCGTTCCTCACTCTCCCCGCCGTCTGAGGGCAGCTCGTTCCACACTCTCCCCACCCTCTGAGCGCAGCTCGTTCCACACTCTCCCCACCCTCTGAGTGAAGCTCGTTCCACACTCTCCCCACCCTCTGAGTGAAGCTCGTACCACACTCTCACCCTCTGAGTGAAGCTCGTACCACACTCTCACCCTCTGAGTGAAGCTCGTTCCACACTCTCCCCATCCTCTGAGTGAAGCTCGTTCCACACTCTCCCCACCCTCTGAGTGAAGCTCGTACCACACTCTCACCCTCTGAGGGCAGCTCGTTCCACACTCTCCCCACCCTCTGAGTGAAGCTCGTTCCACACTCTCACCCTCTGAGGGCAGCTCGTTCCACACTCTCCCCACCCTCGGAGTGAAGCTCGTTCCACACTCTCCCCACCCTCTGAGTGAAGCTCGTACCACACTCTCACCCTCTGAGTGAAGCTCGTTCCACACTCTCCCCACCCTCGGAGTGAAGCTCGTTCCACACTCTCACCCTCTGAGTGAAGCTCGTTCCACACTCTCACCCTCGGAGTGAAGCTCGTTCCACACTCTCCCCACCCTCTGAGGGCAGCCCGTTCCACACTCTCACCCTCTGAGGGCAGCTCGTTCCACACCCTCCCCACCCTCTGAGGGCAGCTCGTTCCACACTCTCCCCACCCTCTGAGGGCAGCTTGTTCCACACTCTCCCCACCCTCTGAGGGCAGCTCGTTCCACACCCTCCCCACCCTCTGAGGGCAGCTCGTTCCACACCCTCCCCACCCTCTGAGTGAAGAAGTTCCCCCTCAGGTTCCCCTTAAATGTTTCACCTTTCACCTGTAATCCATGACCTATGGTCCTAGTCACACCCAACCTCATGGCTTGCATTTCTTGTATCCATTCCCGTCACTTCTATAGACTCTGTGTCCATCTTCTGAGTAAATATAGCTGGAAAAATCCACAAGATCTCCCCCATCTCTTTCAGCTCCTCGGACCACTCGGATCTTCCAGAGGACAAACTTTGTCCCTCGCTGTCCATTAGCATCATCTACAGAAGCCTTTGGGATTCTCCTTCAGCTTGTCTGCTGGAGCAGATCCAAACCAAAGTCTGGAGGGAGATTCACTCTGTGTCTGACCCCGGGAGAGTGTGATGGGATAGTGTGGAGGGAGATTCACTCTGTGTCTGACCCCGGGAGAGTGTGATGGGATAGTGTGGAGGGAGATTCACTCTGTGTCTGACCCCGGGAGTGCGTGATGGGACGGTGTGGACGGAGATTCACTCTGTGTCTGACCCCGGGAGTGTGTGATGGGACGGTGTGGAGGGAGCTTCACTCTGTGTCTGACCCCGGGAGTGTGTGATGGGACGGTGTGGAGGGAGATTCACTCTGTCTGACCCCGGGAGTGTGTGATGGGATAGTGTGGAGGGAGATTCACTCTGTGTCTGACCCCGGGAGTGCGTGATGGGACGGTGTGGAGGGAGATTCACTCTGTGTCTGACCCCGGAAGTGTGTGATGGGACGGTGTGGAGGGAGCTTCACTCTGTGTCTGACCCCGGGAGTGTGTGATGGGACAGTGTGGAGGGAGATTCACTCTGTGTCTGACCCCGGGAGTGTGTGATGGAATAGTGTGGAGGGAGATTCACTCTGTGTCTGACCCCGGGAGTGCGTGATGGGACGGTGTGGAGGGAGATTCACTCTGTGTCTGACCCCGGGAGTGTGTGATGGGACAGTGTGGAGGGAGCTTCACTCTGTGTCTGACCCCGGGAGTGTGTGATGGGACAGTGTGGAGGGAGATTCACTCTGTGTCTGACCCCGGGAGTGTGTGATGGGATAGTGTGGAGGGAGATTCACTCTGTGTCTGACCCTGGGAGTGTGTGATGGGACGGCGTGGAGGGAGTTTCACTCTGTGTCTGACTCCGGGAGTGTGTGATGGGACGGTGTGGAGGGAGATTCACTCTGTGTCTGACCCCGGGAGTGTGTGATGGGACGGTGTGGAGGGAGTGTGTGATGGGACTGTGTGGAGGGAGTGTCACTCTGTGTCTGACCCCGGGAGTGTGTGATGGGACAGTGTGGAGGGAGCTTCACTCTGTGTCTGACCCCGGGAGTGTGTGATGGGACGGTGTGGAGGGAGATTCACTCTGTGTCTGACCCCGGGAGTGTGTGATGGGATAGTGTGGAGGGAGATTCACTCTGTCTCTGACCCTGGGAGTGTGTGATGGGACGGTGTGGAGGGAGTTTCGCTCACTGTCTGACCCCGGGAGTGTGTGATGGGACGGTGTGGAGGGAGACTCAGTCTGTGTCTGACCCCGGGATGTGTGATGGGACAGTGTGGAGGGAGTTTCACTCTTGTCTGACCCCGGGAGTGTGTGATGGGACGGTGTGGAGGGAGATTCACTCTGTGCCTGACCCCGGGAGTGTGTGATGGGATGGTGTGGAGGAAGACTCACTCTGTGTCTGACCCCGGGAGTGTGTGATGGGACAGTGTGGAGGGAGTTTCACTCTGTCTGACCCCGGGTGTGTGTGATGGGACGGTGTGGAGGGAGATTCACTCTGTGTCTGACCCCGGGAGTGTGTGATGGGTCGGCGTGGAGGGAGATTCACTCTGTGTCTGACCCCGGGAGTGTGTGATGGGACGGTGTGGAGGGAGATTCACTCTGTCTGACCCCGGGAGTGTGTGATGGGACGGTGTGGAGGGAGTTTCACTCTGTGCCTGACCCCAGGAGTGTGTGATGGGACGGTGTGGAGGGAGATTCACTCTGTGTCTGACCCCGGGAGTGTGTGATGGGACGGTGTGGAGGGAGATTCACTCTGTGTCTGACCCCGGGAGTGTGTGATGGGACGGTGTGGAGGGAGATTCACTCTGTGTCTGACCCAGAAACATGACCACAATCTCACCAGATATTATTCAATGGATCAGAGTGACTGTACAGAGATTAAAATCTTTAAAGTGCTCAGTGATGCTAAGGCCATGAGTGTCGGAAGCTCAGATTTAGGGGATTGAAAGGAAAGCTCTGAACGTCACTGTTACCCCACTAATCTCCGAGCGCAGGGTCGGGTAATGCAGCCTGCACGGGAGAGCAGGGCCAGGGTAATGCAGCCTGCATGGTAGAGCAGGGCCAGGGTAATGCAGCCTGCACGGGAGAGCAGGGCCAGGGTAATGCAGCCTGCATGGGAGAGCAGGGCCAGGGTAATGCAGCCTGCACGGGAGAGCAGTGCCAGGGTAATGCAGCCTGCACGGGAGAGCAGGGCCTGGGTAATGCAGCCTGCACGGGAGAGCAGGGCCTGGGTAATGCAGCCTGCACGGGAGCACAGGGTCGGGGTAATGCAGCCTGCACGGGAGAGCAGGGTCAGGGTAATGCAGCCTGCACGGGAGAGCAGGGCCAGGGTAATGCAGCCTGCACGGGAGAGCAGGGTCAGGGTAATGCAGCCTGCACGGGAGAGCAGGGCCAGGGTAATGCAGCCTGCATGGGAGAGCAGGGTCCGGGTAATGCAGCCTGCACGGGAGAGCAGGGTCAGGGTAATGCAGCCTGCACGGGAGAGCAGGGTCAGGGTAATGCAGCCTGCATGGGAGCACAGGGCCAGGGTAATGCAGTCTGCACGGGAGAGCAGGGCCAGGGTAATGCAGCCTGCATGGGAGAGCAGGGCCAGGGTAATGCAGGCTGCACGGGAGAGCAGGGCCAGGGTAATGCAGCCTGCACGGGAGAGCAGGGTCAGGGTAATGCAGCCTGCACGGGAGAGCAGGGCCAGGGTAATGCAGCCTGCATGGGAGCACAGGGCCTGGGTAATGCAGCCTGCACGGGAGAGCAGGGCCAGGGTAATGCAGTCTGCATGGGAGCACAGGGCCTGGGTAATGCTGCCTGCATGGGAGAGCAGGGCCAGGGTAATGCAGCCTGCATGGGAGAGCAGGGCCAGGGTAATGCAGCCTGCATGGGAGCACAGGGCCTGGGTAATGCAGCCTGCATGGGAGAGCAGGGCCAGGGTAATGCAGCCTGCACGGGAGAGCAGGGCCAGGGTAATGCAGCCTGCACGGGAGAGCAGGGCCAGGGTAATGCAGGCTGCACGGTTGCACAAGGTCAGGGTAATGCAGCCTGCATGGGAGAGCAGGGCCAGGGTAATGCAGCCTGCATGGGAGAGCAGGGCCGGGATAATGCAGCCTGCATGGGAGAGCAGGGCCAGGGTAATGCAGCCTGCATGGGAGAGCAGGGCCGGGATAATGCAGCCTGCATGGGAGAGCAGGGTCATGGTAATGCAGCCTGCACGGGAGAGCAGGGTCAGGGTAATGCAGCCTGCACGGGAGAGCAGGGCCAGGGTAATGCAGCCTGCATGGGAGAGCAGGGTCAGGGTAATGCAGCCTGCATGGGAGAGCAGGGCCAGGGTAATGCAGGCTGCACGGGAGAGCAGGGCCAGGGTAATGCAGCCTGCACGGGAGAGCAGGGCCAGGGTAATGCAGCCAGCACGGGAGAGCAGGGCCAGGGTAATGCAGCCAGCATGGGAGAGCAGGGCCAGGGTAATGCAGCCTGCATGGGAGAGCAGGGCCAGGGTAATGCAGCCTGCATGGGAGAGCAGGGCCAGGGTAATGCAGGCTGCATGGGAGGGCAGGGCTGGATTGATGTGTTCACAGCTCACTCCTGGCCAGTGACCGTGACTGGATTAGTCTTCTGTTCCCAGAAAATGGGAATTCACTTGGATTGTTGCTGAGCTAGAAGCCTGGGCTTTTGGGAAACTGTCAGATATATAACCATCAGCTGATTTGTCATGTCCCTGAGGGAGGGTTTTCTGGGACGAAAGGTGCTGGTGAACCCACACTGCATTCTGCAGAGGCTCAGCCTCTGATATACAGGACAGAGAATATGCAGTAGACATATTCTCATTTGTTGTCCCTACCTTATAACCTACTTTGAGATCAATCCAACCCTTCCCTCCCACATAACTCGCCTCTATTCAATCAACCATGTGATTATCTAAGAGTCTCTTAAATGTGCCAAAGTATCTGCCTCTGCCACCACCCTCACAGGGCATTCCACACACCCACCACCCTGTGTAAAAACCCTCCCCCTCACATCCACTCTGTAGCTTTCTCCAATCACCAGATTAAGTCCCCATGTATTAGCCATTTCAACTCAGGCTGCCCACTCGATCGGTACCTCTTATCACATTGTACACCTCCAGCAAGTCACCTCTCACCCTCCTGCACTTTTAATTTTTCAGAATTAGCATCAGCCCCACTCACACAGTGTGACCCTCCCTCAGTGTGACGCTCCCTCAGTGTGACCCTCCCTCAGTGTGACTCTCCCTCTGTCCCACCCCTCCCACAGTGACCCTCCCTCAGTCCCACCCCTCCCACAGTGAACCTCCCTCAGTACCACCCCTCCCACAGTGTGATTCTCCCTCAGTACCACCCTCCCACACTGTGATTCTCCCTCAGTACCACCCCTCCCACAGTGTGACCCTCCCTCAGCACCACCCCTTCCACAGTGTGACCCTTCCTCTGTACCACCCCTCCCACAGTGTGACCCTCCCTCAGCACCACCCCTCCCACAGTGTGACCCTTCCTCTGTACCACCCCTCCCACAGTGACCCTCCCTCAGTACCACCCCTCCCACATTGTGACCCCCTCACTCAGTACCACCCCTCCCACAGTACCACCCCTCCCACAGTGTGACCATTTACACAGTGACTCTCCCTCAGTATCGCCCTCCCACGGTGTGACCCTCTCTCAGTACCACCCCTCTCACAGTGTGACCCTCCCTCGGTACTAGAGGCTTTGAGCCAAGGACGGTCTTGAATCTACAGCTTCCTGTCTGCTTCGGAGCTGCTGGCCTGAATGGTGGTCAGTGGGGGCAGACTTGTGTAGAGTGCGTTCATCAGCCAGATGTCGATTATTGCTGATGCAGCGCTGTGCCTGTGGTTCTCCTGTGTCAGAGCCTTGTCCTGCAAGGGACCCCCTAGCGTGTGAACAACAACAGCCTCCATCGCAGAGGGAAATGACACGCCGACCTTCTGCTGTTGATGTGGATCCTGTCCACGCAGAGACGCAGTCCCGTTGAAGTACGTTAATTATCAGAGTGCGTGTATGGCACCATGTAGCTGCACCTGTCTCCTTCCACCTACCCTCTTTTCCCTCCATCCACCGTTTAATTTCTCAGTCCTGATGTTCAAATGCAGACAGACTGCAAAAACTGTGAATGCATGAATAATTAACACCGAGAACACAAGTCCTTCAAAGTGCGTCCATCAGTTGTGGACAAAGTTCGGTGTTGAGGTGAGACGAGTTACCCTCGGTGTTTCAGGAGCCTGCTGGTTGAAGGGTATGGACTATTCCTGGCCCTAGTGGTGTGGGACCTGAAGGCAGTAGTGAGCAGAGAGCATGGCCTGGGTGGTGGATCTCCTCTCATCCCGCATCCCGCTCATGCGTCCTCTTGTGCTAGCATTGCCATTGTATTAGGGTCCAGCAGCTCCCCCAGAAGTCCCAGGCACCCACCACTCTCTGCATGGAAGAAGCAGCCACATAAATCTCGTGCAAAACAGTCAGAATTCTGGAGGAACTCGGCAGGTCAGATGAAATCTATGAATAAAGAGTTGATGTTTGGGATTGAGGCCCTTCATCAGGACTGGTAAGGAGAGGGGCAGAAGTGAGTAAAGGAAGGTGGGAGGCGGGGAGGAGCACAAGCTGGGAGGTGGGAGGTGGGACCAGGAGAGGGGGAAGGTGGGAGGTGGAAGAAAGGGGAGGAGGGGAACAGTGAGAAGAGGTCACGATCTGGGTGGTGATGGTCAGCTGAAGACAAGCAGTAAGAGAGGAGCCAGAATGGCGAACGGAAAAAGAAGGTGAAAAATTACTGGAAGCTTTCTTACTTCAACCCCCTGCTGAAGTGGTTAAGAGAACAGCTGATTACTGTAAACACCAGAGATTCTGCAGATGCTGAAAATCTTGACCCAGCACGCACAAAATGTTGGAGGAACTCAGCCTCGATGAAGATTCTGCCCACTTCCTTTCTGGTTTTGGCCAAAACATCAACTGTTTATTCCTCTCCATCGATGTTGCCTAACCTGCTGAGTTCCTCCAGCAATTCGCGTGTCTAATTTATTGTTTCAAGCATACATTCATGTAAAACTATCATGAAAATCAACTTCTTGCAGCAGCATCATAATACATTACAAACACAAGCTTACATTGTGTAAACTTGGATGGTATGATAGTGTAGTGGTTAGCACAACGTTTACAGTCCCAGTGACCCGGGTTCAATTCCCATCACACGGTAGTGTAGTGGTTAGCACAATGTTTTACAGTACCAGTGACCCGGGTTCGATTCCCATCACACGGTAGTGTAGTGGTTAGCACAATGTTTACAGTCCCAGTGACCCGGGTTCAATTCCCATCACACGGTAGTGTAGTGGTTAGAACAACGCTTTACAGTACCAGTGACCCGGGTTCAATTCCCATCACACGGTAGTGTAGTGGTTAGCACAACGTTTTACAGTACCAGTGACCCGGGTTCAATTCCCATCACACGGTAGTGTAGTGGTTAGCACAACGTTTACAGTACCAGTGACCCGGGTTCGATTCCCATCACACAGTAGTGTAGTGGTTAGCACAACGTTTACAGTCCCAGTGACCCGGGTTCAATTCCCATCACACGGTAGTGTAGTGGTTAGCACAACGTTTACAGTACCAGTGACCCGGGTTCGATTCCCATCACACGGTAGTGTAGTGGTTAGCACAACGGTTTACAGTACCAGTGACCCGGGTTCGATTCCCATCACACGGTAGTGTAGTGATTAACACAACGTTTTACAGTACCAGTGACCCGGGTTCGATTCCCATCACACGGTAGTGTAGTGGTTAGCACAACGTTTACAGTACCAGTGACCCGGGTTCGATTCCCATCACACGGTAGTGTAGTGGTTAGCACAACGTTTACAGTCCCAGTGACCCGGGTTCAATTCCCATCACACGGTAGTGTAGTGATTAGCACAACGTTTTACAGTACCAGTGACCCGGGTTCAATTCCCATCACACGGTAGTGTAGTGGTTAGCACAACGTTTACAGTACCAGAGACCCGGGTTCGATTCCCATCACACAGTAGTGTAGTGGTTAGCACAACGTTTACAGTCCCAGTGACCCGGGTTCAATTCCCATCACACGGTAGTGTAGTGGTTAGCACAACGTTTTACAGTACCAGTGACCTGGGTTCGATTCCCATCGCACGGTAGTGTAGTGGTTAGCACAACGTTTTACAGTACCAGTGACCTGGGTTCGATTCCCATCGCACGGTAGTGTAGTGATTAACACAACGTTTTACAGTACCAGTGACCCGGGTTCGATTCCCATCACACGGTAGTGTAGTGATTAACACAACGTTTTACAGTACCAGTGACCCGGGTTCGATTCCCATCACACAGTAGTGTAGTGGTTAGCACAACGTTTACAGTACCAGTGACCCGGGTTCGATTCCCATCACACGGTAGTGTACTGGTTAGCACAATGTTTACAGTACCAGTGACCCGGGTTCAATTCCCATCACACGGTAGTGTAGTGGTTAGCACAATGTTTACAGTACCAGTGACCCGGGTTCAATTCCCATCACACGGTAGTGTAGTGGTTAGCACAACGTTTACAGTCCCAGTGACCCGGGTTCAATTCCCACCGCTGTCTGTAAGGAGTTTGTATGTTTCTCCATGACTACATGGTTTTCCTTCGGGTGATCCGGTTTCCTCCTACTGTCCAAGGGCAACGTACAAGTTTGTAGGTTACTTGGTTGTTGTACGTTGTCCCGTGATTAGGCTGGGGTTAAATTGGGGGATTGCTGGTCAGCGTGGCTCAAAAGAGCCTGAAGGATCGATTCCACACTGTATGTCAATAAATAAACTGAAATTGTACATAGGTTACACAGCAAAACAGACACAAAATGGGAGAACAATGGGAAATATTGGCTGAAGTTGAATTAGGGGTTATCAAGAAGCTGCTGTTGAATCTTGAGATGGGCGTCTTCAGGCTCCTGTACCTTCTGACAGCATCAGGAACAGGACCTGCCCTGGATGGCAGAGGCCCTTGATACAGGCTGCAGGCTTGTGGACGTAGTAAATCAGGAGCAGATTTAATACCACCGGCATATGTTGTGAAATTTGGCAACTTAGTGACTGCCATGCATAAATATACAGAGTCAGAAAATACTGTGGACTACAGTAAGTACATGTATGTTAAATAGTTAAATTAAATAAGTAGTGTAAAAACAGAAATAAAAAGTCGTGAGGTTGTGTTCATGGGTTCAATGTCCATTTAGGAATTGGATGGCAGAGGGGAAAAAGCTGTTCCTAAATTGCTGAGTGTGTGTCTTCAGGCATCTGAACCTCCTTCCTGATGGTAGCAGTGAGAAGAGGGCCCGTCCTGGGTGAGGGGTTCATTAGTGATGGTCACAGTCTTTTTGAAGCACCACTTCTTCAAGATGTCCTGGAACTATGAAGGTTGGTGCCCATGATGAAGCTGACGAAGTTTGCAACTCCCTGTAGCTTATTTCAATCCTGTGCAGTGTCCCCTCCCCACGTCAGACGGTGATGCAGCCAATTAGAATGTTCTCCATGGTACATCTGTGGAAAATTGTGACAAATATCTTCAGTCTCCTAACGAAATATAGCCACTGTCTTAGATCATAAGACCATAAGATATAGGCGCAGAATTAGGTCATTTGGCTAACCAATTCTTCTCTGCTATTTCATCATGGCCCATCCAATTATCCTCTCAGCCCCAATCTCCTGCCTTCTCCGTTTACCCCTTCATGCCCTGACCAATCAAGAATCTATCAAACCCTGCCTTAAATATACATAGTCTTGGCCTCAATAGCTGTTTTTGGCAATGAATTCCACAGATTCAACACCCTCTGGCTAAATAAATTCCTCCTCATCTCTGTTCTAAATGGAGACCACACTATTCTAAGGCTGTGCCCTCTGGTCTTAGACTCCCCCACCACAGGAAACATCATCCCCACATCCACTCTATCGAGGCCTTTCATCATCCGATAGGTTTCAATGAGGTCATCCTTCATTCTTCTGAATTTTAGTGAATACAGGCCCAGAGCCATCAGATGCTCTCCATATGACAAGCCATTCAATCCTGGAATCATTTTCACAAACCTCTTTGAACCCTCTCCAGTTTCAGCACATCCTTTCTAAGATAAGGGGCCCAAAACTGTTCACAATTCTCCAAGTGAGGCCTCACCAGTGCTTTATAAAGTCTCAACATTACATCCTTGCTTTTATATTCTAGTCCTCTTGAAATAAATGCTAACATCACATTTGTCTTCCTCACCACAGACTCACCTTAAGAAAATCGTGCACATGGACTCCCAGGTCCTTTTGCACCTCAGTTGTTTTTGTATTTTCTCTCCATTTAGAAAACAGCCAACCTTTTCATTTCTTCTACCGAAGTGCATGACCATATAATTCCTGACACTGAATTCAATCTGCCATTACTTTGCCCATTCTCCTAATTTGTCTTTCCGTACCTCTCTACTTCCCCAAAACTACCTGCCCCTCCTGAGATCTTCATATCTTCTGCAAACTTTGGAACAGAGCCATCAATTCCATCATCAAAATCATTGACATGTAACGTAAACAACCTGTCCCAACGCAGACCCTTGTAGAACACCTCTAACCTTGGCAGCCATGCAGAATAGGCTCCCTTTATTCCCACTCTTTACCTTCTACCAATCAGCTACTGCTCTATCCATGCTAGAACCTTTCCTGCAATACCATGGGCTCGTAGCTTGTTAAGCAGCCTCATGTTTGGCTCCTTGTCAAAGGCCTTCTGAAAATTCAAGATTCAACCGGGTGACTTAGCTACCTTCAGACCTTTCAGTTTCTCAAGAACTTTCTCTTTACTTATGGTAACTTCACACACTTCACGCCCCCTGACATCTGGAGCTTCCACCATACACTGATGCAAAATACTTACTCAGTTCATCTGCCATTTTGTTGTCCCTCATTGCTACCTCTCCAGCATCATTTTCCAGTGGTCTGATATCCACTCTCGCCTCTCTTTTACACTTTATGTATTTGAAGAAACCTTTGACATCCTCTTTAATATTATTGGCTAGCTCACTTTCATATTCCATCTTTACCTTCGCAATGACTTTTTACTTTTTAAAAGCTTCCCAGTCCTCTAACTTCCCACTAATTTTTGCTCTATTATATGCCTTCTCCTTGGCTTTATTTTGCCTGTGACTTTTCTTGTTAGTCATAGTTGTGTCACCTTTCCTTTAGAATACTGCCTCTTTGGGATGTAAATGTCCTGTGCTTCCAAATTGCTTCCAGGAATTCCAGCCATTGCTGCTCTGCCGTCATCCCTGCCCGTGTTCCCTTCCAATCAGTTCCGGCCAGCTCCTCTCTCATGTCTCTGTAATTCCCTTTCCTCCACTGTAGCACTGAAATGTTTGTCTTTAGCTTCTCCTCCTCACCCTTCATGGTGAATTCGACCATATTATGATCATTGATCCCTAAGGGTTTTTTTTTCACTGTAAGCTAGTTCCAGTTCATTGCACAACACCCAGTCCGGAATAGCTGGTCCTCCAGTGGGCTCAGCCACAAGCTGCTCTAAAAAGCCATCTCGTAGACATCTAGAAATTCACCCTCCTGAAATGCAGCACCAAACTGATTTTCCCGATCTACTTGAATCTTGAGTCCTCCATGACTTTTGTAACATTTCACTTTTGACGTGCATTTTCTATCTCCTATTGTAATTTGTAGGCCACATTCTTACTACTGTTTGGGAGTCTGTATATAGAACCATAGAGCCATAGAACATTACAGCACAGAAACAGGCCTTTTGGCCCTTCTTGGCTGTGCTGAACCATTTTTCTGCCTTGACCTGCACCTGGACAATATCCCTCCAAACCCCTCTCAGTGATAGGGGACTCTATTGTTAGGGGGTCAGACAGGCGATTCTGTGGACACAAAGAGGAAACAAAGATGGTAGTTTGCCTCCCAGGTGCCCGGGTCCGAGATGTTTCTGAACGCGTCCACAATATCCTGAAAAGGGAGAGTGAGCAGCTAGAAGTTGTGGTACATATTGGCACCAACGACAGAGGAAGGGAAAGGGAGAAGGTCCTGAAAGCAGATCACAGGGTGTTAGGAAGGAAGCTGAGAAGCAGGACCTCAAAGGTAGTAATCCCGGGATTAATGCCTGTGCCATGCAAAAGTGAGTAGAGGAATAGAATGAGGTGGAGGATAAATGCGTGGCTGAGGGATTGGAGCAGGGGGCAGGGATTCAGATTTCTGGATCATTGGGACCTCTTCTGGGGCAGGTGGAACCTGTACAAAAGGGACAGTTGCCCTTGAATCTGAGAGCTGGTTTGCTAGCGCTGTTGGGAATGGTTTAAATTAACATGGCAGGGGGATGGGAACCAAGATGATAGAGCTGAGGATGAGCCAGCAGGTTTACAAGTAGATGATGGGTGTAACATGAATGTAATGAAGGACAAGGCAATGATTGGGTTCAAATACAGACAGAGCAAAGAGTTAAATCATACCACAGAGGCAAAATTCAGAAGGATGAAGAATGCAAGACTGAAGGTGTTGTATTTAAACGCACGTAGCATTCGGAATAAGGTGGACGAACTCTTGACTCAATTAGAGATGGGTCAGTGTGACGTTGTGGGCATCACTGAGTCGTACTGAAAGAAGGCCATAGTTGGGAGCTTAACAAAGGACAGGCAGGAGGGTATAGGCGGTGGGGTGGCTCTGGTGGTAAGAGATGGAATTATATATTTAGAAAGAGAAGACATAAGAACATAAGAAATAGGAGCAGGAGTAGGCCATCTGGCCCATTGAGCCTGTCCCGATATTCAATAAGATCATGGCTGATCTGTCCTTAAACTCAGCTCCATCTACCTGCCTTTTCCCCATAACCCTTAATTCCCCTACTATGTAAAAACCTATCTAAATGTTCCTCAAATATATTCAGTGAGGAAGCCTCAACTGCTTCCCTGGGCAGAGAATTCCACAGATTCATCACTCTCTGGGAAAAACAGTTTCTCCTCATTTCCATCCTAAATCTTCTCCCCTGAATCTTGAGGCAATGTCCCCTAGTTCTAGTCTCACCTACCAATGGAAACAACTTTCCTACTATCTTGTCTATCCCTTTCAAAATGTTGTATGTTTCTATAAGATCCCCTCTCGTTCTTCCGAATTCCAGAGAGTATAGTCACAGGTGACTCAATCCCTCCTCATAGGTTAACCTCGTAATTCCTGGAATCAACCTGGTGAACCTCCTCTGCACCGCCTCCAAAGCCGGTATATCCTTCCTCAAGTATGGAGACCGGAACTGCACACGGTACTCTGGGTGCGGCCTCACCAGTACCCTGTATAGTTGCAGCGTGACCTCCCTGCTCTTGAACTTAATCCCTCTAGCAACGAAAGTCAACATCCTGTTTGCCTTCTTAATAACCTGTGGTACCTGCAAGCCAACTTTTTGCGATTCATACACAAGCGCTCCCAAGTCCCTCTGCACAACAACATGCCGCAATCTTTCACCATTTAAATAATAATCTGCTCTTCTATTATTCCTTCCAAAGTGGATGATCTCACATTTACCAACGTTGTATTCCTTCTGCCAGACCTTGGCCCACTCACTTAACCTATCTATATCCCTCTGCAGACTCTCCACATCCTCTGTACAATTTGCTTTTCCACTCAGTTTAGTGTCATCAGCAAATTTTACTACACTACACTCAGTCCCCTCTTCCAAATCATTAATGTAAATGGTAAACAGCATAGAACATAGAATAGTACAGCACATTAAAGGCCCTTCGGCCCACAGTGTTGTGCTGACCCTCAAACCCTGCCTCCCATATAACCCCCCACCTTAAATTCCTCAATATACCTGTCTAGTAGTCTCTTAAACTTCACTAGTGTATCTGCCTCCACCACTGACTCAGGCAGTGCATTCCACGCACCAACCACTCTCTGAGTGAAAAACCTTCCTCTAATATCCCCGTTGAACTTCCCTCCCCTTACCTTAAAGCCATGTCCTCTTGTAATGAGCAGTGGTGCCCTGGGGAAGAGGCGCTGGCTGTCCACTCTGTCTATTCCTCTTAATATCTTGTACATCTCTATCATGTCTCCTCTCATCCTCCTTCTCTCCAAAGAGTAAAGCCCGAGCTCCCTTAATCTCTGATCATAATCCATACTCTCTAAACCAGGCAGCATCCTGGTAAATCTCCTCTGTACCCTTTCCAATGCTTCCACATCCTTCCTACAGTGAGGCAACCAGAACTGGACACAGTACTCCAAGTGTGGCCTAACTAGAGTTTTATAGAGCTGTATCATTACATCGCATCTCTTAAACGCTATCCCTCGACTTATGAAAGCTAACACCCCATAAGCTTTCTTAACTACCCTATCCACCTGTGAGGCAACTTTCAGGGATCTGTGGACATGTATCCCCAGATCCCTCTGCTCCTCCATACTGCCAAGTATCCTGCCATTTACTTTGTACTCTGCCTTGGAGTTTGTCCTTCCAAAGTGTACCACCTCACACTTCTCTGGGTTGAACTCCATCTGCCACTGCTCAGCCCACTTCTGCATCCTATCAATATCTCTCTGCAATCTTCGACAATCCTCTACACTACTTACAACACCACCAACCTTTGTGTCATCTGCAAACTTGCCAACCCTCCCCTCTACCCCCACATCCAGGTCGTTAATAAAAATCACAAAAAGTAGACGTCCCAGAACAGATCCTTGTGGGACACCACTAGTCACAACCCTCCAATCTGAATGTACTCCCTCCACATTGACCCTCTGCCTTCTGCAGGCAAGCCAATTCTGAATTCACCTGGCCAAACTTCCCTGGATCCCATGCCTTCTGACTTTCTGAATAAGCCTACCGTGTGGAAGTAATTCTCAAATAGCAGGGATAAGCAACCATGACTGACAAGGGAAGTTAAGGACTGCATAAAAACCAAGGAAAGGACATATAAGGTAGCAGGAGTGAGTGGGAAATTGGAAGATTGGGAAACTTTTAAAATCCAACAAAAAGCAACTAAAACAGCTATAAGAAGGGAAAGGATGAAATATGAGAGCAAACTAGCAAACTAATATAAAGCAGGATACTAAAAGTTTTTTCATTTATATAAAGAATAAAATAGAGGTGAGAGTTGATATTGGACCTCTGGAAATGATGCTGGTGAGGTAGTAATGGGGGACAAAGAAATGGCAGATGAACTGAATGGGTACTTTGCACCAGTCTTTACTGTGGAAGACACTAGCAGTGTGCCAGAGGACCTTGAGTGTCAGGGAGCGGGAATAAGTGTCATAACTATTACAAAACAAAGAGTGCTAGGCAAACTGAAAGGTCTTAAAGTGGATAAATCACCTGGACTAGATGGACTACATCCCAGAGTCCTGAGGGAGTTCACTGAAGAAAAAACGGATGCATTTGTCATGATTCTGGCATGTTCCTGGAGGATTGGAAATTTGCAAGTGTCACTTCACTCTTTAAGAAGGGAGGAAGGCAAGAGAGGGGAAATTATAGGTGGGTTAGCTGAACCTCAGTAGTTGGGAAAGTGTTGGAGTCCATTACTAAGGATGCGGTTTTGGGGGTACTTGGAGACTAATGATCAAATAAGTCAACGTCAGCATGGTTTCTGTCAAGGGAAAGCTTGCCTGGCAAGTCTGTTAAAGTTCTTCAAGGAAGTAACAAACAGGGTGGACAAAGAAGAAGCAGTGGATATTATTTACTTGGATTTTCAGAAGGCCTTTGATAAGGTGCCTCACATGAGGCTGCTTAACAAGATAAAGTCCTATGGCGTATACTGGCATGGATAGAGAAATGGCTGACAGGCAGGAAGCTGCAATTGGGAGTAAAAGGGGCCTTTCCTGGTTGGCTGCCAGTGACTAGTGGTGTCCCTCAGGGGTCAGTATTGGGATCACTACTTTTCACATTGTTTGTCAGTGATTTGGATAATGGAACTGATGGTTTTGTGGCAAAGTTTGCAGATGATAATTTAGGTGGAGAGGTAGGTAGTGCTGAGGAAGCAAGGCAATTGCAGCAGGACTTGGACAAATAGGAAGAATGGGCAAAAAAAGTGGCAGATGGAGTACAGTGTGGGGAAGTGTATGGTAATGAATTTTGGTAAAAGGAACAATAGTCCAGACTGTTATTTAAATGGGGAGAAGGTTCAAACATCAGAGGTGCAGAGGGACTTAGGAGTCCTTGTGCAAGAAGATTAATTTACAGTTGAGTCTGTGGTAAGGAAGGCAAATGCAAAATTGGCATTGATTTCAAGAGGAGCAGAATCTAAAAACATGGAGATAATACTGAGTCTCTATACACTAGTCAGGCTGCACTTGGAGTATTGTCAGCAGTTTTGGGCCCCATATCTCAGAAAGGATGTGTTGTGAGAGTCCAGAGGAGGTTCCCGAGGGTGATTCTGGGAATGAAGGGATTAACATATGAGGAGAGTTTGGCAGATTTGGGCCTGTACTCACTGGAACTGAGAAGAAAGCGAGGGGATCTCATTGAAACCTACCGAATGTTGGAAGGACTGAATAAGATGGATGTGGAGAGGATGTTTCCAATGGTGGGGTATCCAGAACTAGAGGGCACAGACTGAAAATTGAGGGGTGACCTTTTAGAACAGAAGGAGGAATTTTTTTTGGCCAAATAGTGGTGAATCTGTGGAATGCTCTGCCATAGACTGTGGTGCAGGCCAAGTCCATGGATATATTCAAAGCAGAAGTTAATAGATTCTTGATTGGTCAGGGCATCAAAGGATTTGTGAAGGGGTAAGCATATGGGGTTGGGTGGGATCTGGGATCAGTCATGATGAAATGGTAGAGTGGACTTGATGGGCTGAATGGCCTAATTCTACTCCTATGTCTTATGGGCAGGCAGCATCCATGGAGGGGAATAAACAGGCGACCTTTCAGTCTGAGACCCTCCATCAGCACTGGAAATGAAGGGGGCAGAAGCCAGAATAGGTGAGACTAGGTGAGTGGGTGGGGTAGGGGGGGACGAAGTAAGAAGCTGGGAAGTGATAGGTGGAAGAGAAAAGGGGCTAAAGAAGAAGGAATCTGATAGGAGAGGGAAATGGACCATGAGAGAAAGGGAAGAAAGCCAAATATTTAAATCCCAAGTGGTTATTGCCGCTCAAAATCCCTCGTTAATATTAGGGATGTGTGTCTGAGGAATCGATTGCTGCATTTCGGTTTGAAATTTGTTGCAAATTATAGACCCCATGATTCAGAGACCAAATTATCACTTCCAGATGAGAGCTCCAAATTATAGGGTCTGTTCTGCAGACCTCAAATTACAGGCCCCATGGCACAGGCCATAACTAGATGTTGTCAGGAGAGCCCCCAGATAACTGCATTTATTGAACAGGCCAAGAATAACAACCCCGAGCTCAGAACCCGAGGATCAAAATACAAGCCCCACAGTGTAGGCAGTTATAAGGCCCATCTTATACACCTTGGATATGGACCATGAAACAGCTTGAACAAATTTAAGTGGCAGGGTTAGGAAAACACGTGGTGTGTTCGCTTTCATTAGTCGGGGGATTGGGGGGGGGGTTGAGTTCAACAGCTGTGAGGTAATGTTGCAGCTCTACAACACTCTGGTTAGACCACATTTGGACTATCGTGTTCAGTTCTGGTCGCTTCATTATAGGAAGCATGTGGAGCTTTAGAGAGGATGCGGAGGAGATTTACCAGAACAATTAAAGAGTACATCTTACGAGGACAGGTTGCGTGAACTAGGGCTTCTCTCTCTCAAGTGAAGGAGGATGAGAGATAACTTGATAGAGGTTTACAAGATGATAAGAGGTAGAGATCGAGTGGACAGCCAGAGACATTTTCCCAGGGCAAAATATCTGATAGGAGAGGGCATGATAATGAGGGTGGCAGAAGTAGGATTTTTACACAGTGGTGAGTGTGTGGAGTGCCCTGCCAGGGGTGCTGGGAGAGGTGGAGACATTAAGAAACACTTTGATGGGCACATGTATGAAAGCTAATTGGAGGCGGTGTAGAAAGGAAGGGTTAGATTGATCTTAGAGTAGGTTAAAGGTAGGCAGGGCACTGTGGGCTGAAGGGCCTGTACTGTGCGATAACATTCTGTGGTGTATTGGCATTTGATATTTCTTTATTCTCTCTCTCTCTCTCTCCCTCTCTTTCTGTCTCTGTCTCTCTTGCTCTCTCTCCACTCCTCTCTCTTTCTCTCTCTCTTTATCTCAATTCTCTCTCCCTCTCTCTCTCTCTCTCAATCTCTCTCTCTCTCTCTCAATCTCTCTCTCTCTCTCAATCTCTCTCTCTCTCTCTTTCCCTCTCTCTCTACCCCCCCCCACCCCCCTGGAGGATGTTACTGTATTTCTGCAAGTTAGGAACTGGATTCTGGACTGTGGTTCAAATCAGATTGTTTCAGCTTTATGCTGTTATATTCTGTGGTTTTTACATTCTGTGTTTTTGGCCGTTCTTTTGCGTTGTCATTTCCATGATTTATGGGGTTTTTTCGCCTTGGAGGTGTTTGATTTTTGTGTTGTCATTTGCGTGATTTATTTTTTGTACCTGGTGGGGTGGGGTGGGGTGGGGGCGGGGTGGGGCGGGGTGGGGTGGGGGTGGGGCGGGGTGGGGTGGGGTGGGGCGGGGCGGGGCGGGGTGGGGGTGGGGTGGGGTGGGGTGGGGTGGGTGGGGGCGGGGTGGGGCGGGGGTGGGGCGGGGTGGGGCGGGGGTGGGGCAGGGCGGGGTGGGGTGGGGTGGGGTGGGGTGGGGCGGGGTGGGGCGGGGCGGGGTGGGGTGGGGTGGGGCGGGGCGGGGTGGGGTGGGGCGGGGGTGGGGCGGGGCGGGGTGGGGGTGGGGTGGGGCGGGGTGGGGTGGGGTGGGGGTGATGTATGCCTTTGAATGGCTCCCTGGGTTCTCTTTGTTCCGTGGCTATTTGGAGAAGACGGATGTCAGGGTTGTACACTGATCATGAATGAGCCGTTAAACGAATCTGACTGTATCTGCAGATGCCGGGTCTGCTGCTCTGGCCCAGGACGGTGAGCTCCCTGACCTGCTGCTCGATGTCCTAGGAACGGGCAGAATTCGCATTCCACACCAAGCTTCTCTGGCTGACAGGAGTTATTTTTAGGATTTGGAGAATTCTGCGTTCATGACTTTTATAGCAACAGATTTGTCTGTCCTCAGTACCCCTCGGCGGCCAGCTCCCCTCCCACCAATCCGAGGTCACACGGTCAATCCCACAGTCCTGGGGTTAGAAACATAGAAAATAGGTGCAGGAGTAGGCCATTCGGTCCTTCGAGCCTGCACCGCCATTCAGTATGATCATGGCTGATCATCCAACTCAGAACCCTGTACCTGCTTTCTCTCCATACCCCCTGATCCCTTTAGCCACAAGGGCCATATCTAACTTCCTCTTAAATATAGCCAATGAACTGGCCTCAACTGTTTCCTGTGGCAGAGAATTCCACAGATTCACCACTCTCTGTGTGAAGAAGTTTTTCCTCATCTCAGTCCTAAAAGGCTTCCACTTTATCCTTAAACTGTGACCCCTCGTTCTGGACTTCCCCAACATCGGAAACAATCTTCCTGCATCTAGCCTGTCCAATCCCTTTAGAATTTTATACATTTCAATAAGATCCCCCCTCAATCTTCTAAATTCCAGTGAGTATAAGCCTAGTCGATCCAGTCTTTCTTCATATGAAAGTCCTGCCTTTCCAGGAATCAATCTGGTAAACCTTCTCTGTACTCCCTCTATGGCAAGAATGTCTTTCCTCAGATTAGGGGACCAAAACTGCACACAATACTCCATGTGCGGTCTCATCAAGGCCTTGAACAACTGCAGTAGAACCTCCCTGCTCCTGTACTCAAATCCTTTAGCTATGAATGTCAACATACTATTTGCCTTTTTCACTGCCTGCTGTACCTGCATGCCCACCTTCAATGACTGGTGTACAATGACACCCAGGTCTCGTTGCATCTCCCCTTTTCCTAATCAGCCACCGTTCAGATAATAATCTGTTTTCCTGTTCTTGCAACCAAAGTGGATAACCTCACATTTATCCACATTAAACTGCATCTGCCATGAATTTGCCCACTCACCCAACCTGTCCAAGTCACCCTGCATCCTCTCAGCATGTTAGGTTAGGGTTAGGTCCTCAGTGTGCTCCCCGTGATTGGTTCATCCATTCTTGCACAATACCAAGCCAGCTCACATCCTGTTGTTTCCTGTCACCGAGGAGTCGAGGGCAACAGGCACAGTCTCAGAGCAGAAGGATGTTCCTTTAGAACACATACGAGGAGGAATTTCAGTCACAAACAAGAGAAAATCTGCAGATGCTGGAAATCCGAGCAACACAGACACACACACACACACACACAAAATGCTGGAGGAATGGGGCAGGCCAGGTAGAATCTATGGAAAAAAGTACAGTCAATGTTTTGGACTGAAACCCTTCAGCCCAAGAAGTCTACTGTACTCTTTTCAGCTGCCTGGCCTGCTGAGCTCCTCCAGCACTTTGTTTGTGCAACACGCTGTAAGGTTTCACTGCTAATGTAATGGCTTCTCTGTAATGTTCCACTGCTGAGGTAACGGTTTCTCTGTAGCAGCAATGTTTGGGTTATGACTGGAGATAACAGGGTGTGTTTGACAATGAGTGGGATGTTGTTCTGTCTGGGAGCTGGGAATTTGCAGTCTTTTGCCAGAGAGAGTTGGTAGACCTCGTGTGGAGTGGATTTGGAATGAGGGTCCGAAGGTCAGCGATGATTGGAAGAGGTCGATGGTGGACGATCGGCCTTATCAGTGAGCTCCAACATTGCGCATTAAACTGTTTCTTAAGAATGGGCCCGTTTTCTTTATTTATTTTCTTTACTAACCTTATAGTCAAATTAAGAATTATAAAGCTCAATTGTTTACTCGCATATTGTGTACTGTTTGTTATTTCGGGGTACTGAGTTGTAACAGTGAACACATCGTGCAGCATCCACTCAAACAAAATTTCTTAAGTTTGGCTGGGCCGGGGGCTATCACCCCCTAGATTAAACCGCTAGCCGAACCGAGAGTTACATTGTGTTGAGGAGGGATTCCTTCGGCCAGAGCGTAGTGAATCTGAGGATTCGTTGCCACAAACGGCTGTGGAGGCCAAGTCATTGGGTTGATAGGTTCTTGAACAGGCAGCGTGTCAAAGGTTACGGGGAGAAGACAGGAGAATGGAGTTGAGAGGAAAAATAAATCAGCCGTGATGGAATGGCGGAGCAGACTCGATGGGTGAATGGCCTAATTCTGCTCCAATATCTTTTGGTTTTGGTGTTACGGTGTTCCCATAGCCAATAGATACAGCCAAGAGACCAGTGTGTATGAGAGACGGTGTGTGCAAACACATCTACCCTCCGTAAAGCGGCCAGCATAATCAACCACTTTAAATTCCCAATCCTGTTTGCACTCTGACCCAGCAGTGGTGACCTCCTGTCCTGCCACAGAGATGTCCAGTGCAGGCCTGAGGATCAGCACCTCAGGCGGCAGTGATGGGGCCACGCGGCAATCTTCTGAGAATGCCAAGTTCAATAAATTCAGATAATCTGACATCCCAGTCTGTATTGTAACTGGCCAGCTCTGCCCTGAGCCTATCCATCAGGACAGTGGAGGCACGAAGAGGCAGGAGGGCCAGCGATCCGGTGCACCCAGAGCTCACCCTGGAGTTTGGCTAGTCCGGGGTGCTATCGAAGATCTGAGCACAAACATCATTCGGAGGTCTAGAGGTTGAGGAGACAGGAGAACGTCCTGGAGTTGACGGACTGTCCATGTGGGGGAAGGGAAGAAAGGGGGTGTACTTATCTATTCATTCATCTATATGTCTATTTATCAATCTATCTATTTATTTATTTACTTGCCTATTTCTTTAGAGATACAGCACAGCCACACCGCCCAGCAACCTCCGACTTAACCCTCGCCTGATCACAGCACAACTTAGAATGACCAATCACCCTACCGACCGCAACCTTTGGACTGTGGGAAGAAACCAGAACACTCGGAGAAAACCCTCACGCACACGGGAACTTTGCACAAGTTTGCTCATGGGGGATGCTGGGATTGAACTCTGACGCTCCGAGCTGTAATAGTGGAACCAGCAAGGAGCTGTTGTTTTGTTGCTTGTTGGGTTCTGTGTTGCTCTGCCAGACATTGTGGGTGTGTGATGTTGACACCTGAAGGTGTGGTGGTGCTCACGGCCTGCCCCTGCACATTCCTGGCTGTGTTGGCTGTTAATGCCAATGGCACATTTCACTGTTTGTTTCAATGTATACGCTGATATTCCTCCTCAGGCGCTGACTGCCTTTGTTCTCGTTTCCAGTTTCTGCCATGACGCAAGCCCACATTTCACAGCTTCTATTTTTCTTTGTCTATGTTCCCTCTCACAAACTCTCCGTCATAACCTGGCTGTGATTTATCACACAAGGCGATAGGCTTGTTCAGACAGTGCATGGAGTGTTGGCCTTCATTAGCTGAGTAATTGAGTTCAAGAGCTTGCAGCTCTATGAAGAACTGGTTAGACCACACTTGAGTGAGAATTGTGTTCAGTTTTGGTCCCGGCATTAGAGGAAGGATGTGGAGGCTGTAGAGAGGGTGCAGAGGAGATTTACCAGGATGCTGTCTGGATCAGAGAGGGTGCAGAGGAGATTTACCAGGATGCTGTCTGGATCAGAGAGGGTGCAGAGGAGATTCACCAGGATGCTGTCTGGATTAGAGAGGGTGCAGAGGAGATTCACCAGGATGCTGCCTGGATTAGAGAGGGTGCAGAGGAGATTGACCAGGATGCTGCCTGGATTAGAGAGGGGGCTGAGGAGATTGACCAGGATGCTGTCTGGATTAGAGAGGGTGCAGAGGAGATTCACCAGGATGCTGTCTGGATTAGCGAGGGTACAGAGGAGATTTACCAGGATGCTCTCTGGATTAGAGAGGGTGCAGAGGAGATTCACCAGGATGCTGTCTGGATTAGAGAGGGTGCAGTGGAGATTCACCAGGATGCTGTCTGGATTAGCGAGGGTACAGAGGAGATTTACCAGGATGCTCTCTGGATTAGAGAGGGTGCAGAGGAGATTCACCAGGATGCTGTCTGGATCAGAGAGGGTGCAGAGGAGATTTACCAGGATGCTGTCTGGATCAGAGAGGGTGCAGAGGAGATTCACCAGGATGCTGTCTGGATTAGAGAGGGTGCAGAGGAGATTCACCAGGATGCTGCCTGGATTAGAGAGGGTGCAGAGGAGATTGACCAGGATGCTGCCTGGATTAGAGAGGGGGCTGAGGAGATTGACCAGGATGCTGTCTGGATTAGAGAGGGTGCAGAGGAGATTCACCAGGATGCTGTCTGGATTAGCGAGGGTACAGAGGAGATTTACCAGGATGCTCTCTGGATTAGAGAGGGTGCAGAGGAGATTCACCAGGATGCTGTCTGGATTAGAGAGGGTGCAGAGGAGATTTACCAGGATGCTGCCTGGATTAGAGAGGGTGCAGAGGAGATTTACCAGGATGCTCTCTGGATTAGAGAGGGTGCAGAGGAGATTGACCAGGATGCTGTCTGGATTAGAGAGGGTGCAGAGGAGATTCACCAGGATGCTGCCTGGATTAGCGAGGGTACAGAGGAGATTTACCAGGATGCTCTCTGGATTAGAGAGGGTGCAGAGGAGATTCACCAGGATGCTGCCTGGATTAGAGAGGGGGCTGAGGAGATTGACCAGGATGCTGTCTGGATTAGAGAGGGTGCAGAGGAGATTCACCAGGATGCTGCCTGGATTAGAGAGGGTGCAGAGGAGATTCACCAGGATGCTGTCTGGATTAGCGAGGGTACAGAGGAGATTCACCGGGATGCTGCCTGGATTAGAGAGGGGGCTGAGGAGATTGACCAGGATGCTGTCTGGATTAGAGAGCGTGCAGAGGGAGATTCACCAGGATAGAGGTTTACAAGATGATAAGAGGCAGAGATCGAGTGGATAGCCAGAGACATTTTCCCAGGGTGAAAGTGGAAAATACAAGGGGCATATTTAAGGTAATTGGAGGAAAGTATTGTGGGGATATTAAAGATAATTTTTTTACAGAGTGGTGGGTGTGTGGAAGGTTCTGCCAAAGGTGGTGGTAGAGACAGATACAATAGGGACATTCAAGATGCCTAAATAGACACATAGATGATAGGAAAATGGGGGGGCTGTGTAGGAGGGAAGGGATAGTTCGAGTAGGTTAAAAGGTTGGCACAACATTGGGGGCTGAAGAGCCCGTATTGTGATGTACGGTTCCACGTTCTAAGAGATTCGCCCACAAACCCCCCTCTCCCCATTATAATCTGATTGTGGCCCCAGTCTGCCTTTTGCAGTTTGTTCTCATTGCCCCAGGTCTCACGGTCTGTCACACCACGTTCTACACAACGTCTTGGTCTCATAGTTAACTCAACTACCTTCCTTGTTATGGCTTTTATCTGTTTGATGTCCATACTCGAAGTTATCAGTTTGTGTCTCGAACAGTACGTTCAGTAATTCTGAAGGAATTTTATGATGATTGGGTGAATTAGTGGGAGAGACACTGACCGTTCACTTGGCTGGTAAATTTGATTGTTTGACGAGAGCTCTGTAAAAGTGGAGAAGTGCATCAAGGCTTTTAGTGAAGAAGCCACTGTCATCGTGGAGGATTCCTCTTCTTCCATGCTGATTACTCTCGAGTTGGAGGAGTTGTGTAGCCTCCAACCTAATGGCATGAACATTGATTTCCAGAACTTCTGGAAACTCCTCCTTCCACCCCCTTCTCTCTTTTCCATTTTCCTTTACCACTTCCCTGTTACCCCCTTCTCTCCTCACCTGTCCAACATCTGCCTCTGGTTCCCTTTCTCCTCCCCTTTCACCTACAGTCCACTCTCTTCTCCTATCAGATTCCTTCTTCTTAACAGCCATTTATCTTCTCCACCTATCACGTCACAGCTTCTTACTTCATCCTCTCCTCCTCCCCCACCCACCCAGCTTCCCCTTCACCTGCATTCACCTATCACCTGACAGCTTGTTCTCTTCCCCCTCCTCCCACCTTCTTATTCTGGCTTCTTTTCCAACCCGAGGAAGAAAGGGGTTTGTGTTGCTGCTGTTCCGTTGTTGGAAATATAGAAACATAGAAAACTTACAGCACAATACAGGCCCTTCGGCCCACAAAGTTGTGCCAAACATGTCCCTACCTTAGAAATTACTAGGCTTACCCATAGCCCCCTATTTTTCTAAGCTCCATGTAACTACCTAAAAGCCTCTTAAAAGACCCTATCGTTTCCACCTCCACCACCATTGCCGGCAGCCCATTCCACACACTCACCACTCTCTGCATAAAAAACTTACCCCTGACATCTCCTCTGTACCTACTCCCCAGCACCTTAAACCTGTGTCCTCTTGTGGCAGCCATTTCAGCCCTGGGAAAAAGCCTCTGACTATCCACGCGATCAATGCCTCTCGTCTGTGGTTGCTGGAGTTGTGCTGAACACCGTGGGCACGCTATGTTGGCGTTGGAATGTGCAATGATATTTACAGGCTGCCCCTAGCACATCCTCGGATTGTGTTGGCTGTGAATGCAAATATAAATAAATGGCGTTAAATAACGAGAACATGAGATAAGAGTTAAAATGAGATCATTGGTTGTGGGAACATTTCGATGATGGGCAAGTGAGTGTAGTTGTCCCCTTTTGTTCAAGAGGCTGATGGTTGAGGGTAGGAACTGTTCCTGAAGCTGGTGGTGTGAGTCCTGAGGCTCCTGTGCCAGCAGCGTGAAGAGACATGGCCCGAGTGGTGATGATCTCTCATGTTGGCTGCCACTTTCCTACGACGGTGTTTCATGTAGATGAGTTCAATGGTGGGGAGGGCTTTACCTGCGACGGACTGGGCCCAACCCAGTACATTTTGTAGGATTTCCAGTCAATGGCATTGGTATTTCCATACCAGGCCGTGATGCCTGTGGTAGATAATTCTGAATCTTTACGTGTTTCGTTGAAACAAGGACTGTTTATTCCCCTCCGCTGATGCTGCCTGAACTGCTCCAGTGCTTTGCGTGAGTTTCTCCATTGCCCATGGTTCCTCAGGCCAGCAGTGATGTCACTGGGCGCAGAGGCAACAGCAGCGAGAGGCCAGGAGGCTTCTGTTACTGCAGCTGTTCCCTCACTCACTTGAGCTTGTCCGCTGGCCTGGACGGTCGGACAGGTGGAATCCCGATTCACCAGCCTTGATTCAGCGCCCACGGCCTACTGGAGCCAGGGATCTTTGACAGGTGATCTCGTGCGAGTCAGCCTCCTTTGCTGGCAAACAATTAGCGCCAGTGCTGAGAGGCTGCAACAAGACCCATGTCCAGCTGTCCGCGAATGCCGGCCTGGCCTGGTCCAGAAAGCAAGTCGTGAGCACCTTCCGCCCGGGCGGTCTGCACAGTTATTGTTCCTGAGGGGAGGGGGAGGGCACTGTGTTATTTATTGAGATACAGACAGAACAGGCCTTCCGGCCCTTTGACCTGTACTACCCCAAATTAATCCTAGCCTAATCAGGTGACAACTGGTACAGGATAATTTATAATAACCAATTAAACTACCAACTGGTACAGGACAATTTACAGTCACCAATTAAACTACTGCCTGGTTCAGGACAATTTATAATAACCAATTAAACTACCGACTGGTACAGGACAATTTACAGTAGCCAATAAAACTACTGTCTGGTATGGGACAATTTACAATAACTAATTAACCTACCCACAATAACTATTTAACCTATTAACTGGTACATCTTTGGACTGTGGGAGGAAACCGGAGCACCCGGAGGAAACCCACGTGGTCATGAGGAGAACGTAGAAACTCCTCAAAGGCAACGGTGGGAATTGAACCTGTGTCGCCTGTACTGTAAGGCGCTGTGCCCACTACGCTACTGTGCCACTTCAAGATGAGGGTGATCAAGAGGGTTCTCACAGAGGGTGGTGGGTATGAGGTGGATACAACATTTAAAATGACAGTTTCAGAGGTAACACGAGTGAATCTGCAGATGCTGGAAATAAATAAAAACACAAGATGCTGGCAGAACTCAGCAGGCCAGACAGCATCTATGGGAGGAGGTCGTGACGACAGGTACATGGATTGAGATGAATATGGGCTAAACTGGCTCAGAAAGGCAGTTGAGGTTGATTCAGATTCATTTATTTATCACAGGTACATTGAAACTCATCGTGAAATGCATCTCTTGCACATTCCCCAGAACGTGCTGTGGGCAGCCCAGAAATGTTGCCTGACTTTCTGATGCCAACATAACAAGCCCTCAGTGCTCAGCACAACAGCAGAGAACACAACAGGCAACAAAACAAGCCCCATTCCTTCCTCTCACCTACCCAGTCAGACAGCCCTCCAACTCCAGGCCTTCTGGGCCTTGAACTCCCGCCCTCCAACTCCCAGGCCTTCTGGGCCTTGAACTCCCACCAGCTCCCAGGCCTTCTGGGCCTTGAACTCCCAGCCTCCAACTCCCAGGCCTTCTGGGCCTTGAACTCCCGGCCTCCAACTCCAGGCCTTCTGGGCCTTGAACTCCCACCCTCCAACTCCCAGGCCTTCTGGGCCTTGAACTCCTGGCCTCCAACTCCAGGCCTTCTGGGCCTTGAACTCCCGGCCTCCAACTCCAGGCCTTCTGGGCCTTGAACTCCCGCCCTCCAACTCCCAGGCCTTCTGGGCCTTGAACTCCCGCCCTCCAACTCCCAGGCCTTCTGGGCCTTGAACTCCCGGCCTCCAACTCCCAGGCCTTCTGGGCCTTGAACTCCCGGCCTCCAACTCCAGGCCTTCTGGGCCTTGAACTCCCGGCCTCCAACTCCCAGGCCTTCTGGGCCTTGAACTCCCGGCCTCCAACTCCAGGCCTTCTGGGCCTTGAACTCCCGCCCTCCAACTCCCAGGCCTTCTGGGCCTTGAACTCCCGGCCTCCAACTCCAGGCCTTCTGGGCCTTGAACTCCCGCCCTCCAACTCCCAGGCCTTCTGGGCCTTGAACTCCCGCCCTCCAACTCCCAGGCCTTCTGGGCCTTGAACTCCCGGCCTCCAACTCCCAGGCCTTCTGGGCCTTGAACTCCCGCCCTCCAACTCCCAGGCCTTCTGGGCCTTGAACTCCCGCCCTCCAACTCCCAGGCCTTCTGGGCCTTGAACTCCCGGCCTCCAACTCCCAGGCCTTCTGGGCCTTGAACTCCCGGCCTCCAACTCCCAGGCCTTCTGGGCCTTGAACTGCCGCCTCCAACTCCCAGGCCTTCTGGGCCTTGAATTCCCGGCCTCCAACCCCAGGCCTTCAGGTCTCCAGGCTTTCAGGTTAGAAACATAGAAACATAGAAAATAGGTGCAGGAGTAGGCCATTCGGCCCTTCAAGCCTGCACCACCATTCCGTATGATCATGGCTGATCATCCAACTCAGAACGCTGTACCTGCTTTCTCTCCATACCCTCCTGATCCCTTTAGCCACAAGGGCTGTATCTAACTCCCTCTTAAATATAGCCAATGAACCGGCCTCAACTGTATCCTGTGGCAGAGAATTCCACAGATTCACCACTCTCTGTGTGAAGAAGCTTTTCCTCATCTCGGTCCTAAAAGGCTTCCCCATTATCCTTAAACTGTGACCCCTCGTTCTGGACTTCCCCAACTGATGCACCATCAATAACTCACACTGAGACGTAGGCGAGATATCGGCTTTTATTGACTGGAAGAAGGAACCAGGAGTGAGTGTCTATCATACAAGGTCTTGGAGACTGAGGCCGAGCGTCAGGCCGCAGGTCTCCTTTATACAGGGGCCTGTGGGAGGAGCCACAGGAGCAGTCAGCAGGGGCGTGTCCCGACAGGCACATAGTTCACCACACCAACATTGAAAACAAGGTTTCCAGGCCTTCAGACATCCAGGCCTCTGGGCCTCCGAGCTTCGGCCATCAGTCTGTGATCGACCCGCAGGCTTCAATCTTCGGTATCGACTCCTGACGATTAGACTCCACAGCCCAATGTCTGAATGTGCCGAATGACTGCCTCTCATCCCTCCTGCTCACGTGGACAAGCACCGACCTGGAAAAGCACGAAACCCATGGATGCCCCCCTTGTCCACACTGCTGGGCTTCAAGCACAAAGTGGAGTG
>NC_082724.1:3348380-3350880 GCF_030144855.1 Hypanus sabinus
AGAGGGCAGTGTTGTTTTGTTGGTAAAAAATGAAATCAAATCATTATAAACAGGTGACACAGGGTTGGAAGGAATTGAATCCTCATGCGTAGAGCTAAGGAGCTGCAGGAGGAAAAAGACCCTGATGGAAGTTAAATACAGCAAGGATATAGTCAACAAATTACAATGGGAGATAGAAGATGCATGCCAAAAGCGCAATAGTCATAGGGGATTTCACATGCAGGTTGATTGGGAAAATCGGGTTGCTGCTGATGCTGGGGGAATTTCAGTTTGCCTATGAGGTGGCTTTTGAGAGCAGCTCACGGTTGGGCCACAAGGGGATCAGTTATTCTGCATTGGGTGTTGTGCAGTGAGGGAATTGCACGGGCAGGAAAGGAGTTGCCTAGTATTGATCGGAAACGAACACTGGCAGGGATGACGGGAGACCAGCAACGGAAGCAGCTCAGAAATTGCAGTCTATACACGATGAAGCAGTATTCTAAAGGAAAGATGACACAACTGTGGCTGATAGGAAAAGTCAAAGCCAACATTAAAACCAAAGAGAGGGCATATGATAGAGCAAAATTTAGTGGGAAGTCAGAGGATTGGGAAGCTTTTAGAAACCAACAAAAAGCAACTAAAATGTCATTAAGAAGGTCAAGATAGAATATGAAGGTAAGCCAGCCAATAATATTTAAGAGGATATCAGAAGTTTGTTTAGGTACATAAAGTGTAAAAGAGAGGCACAAGAGAATATATCAGACCACTGGAAAATGATTCTGGAGAAGTAGTATCGGGGGACCGGGAAATGGCAGATGAATTGAATAATTATTTTGCAGAACTGTGGAGGGTGCCAGCAGGATGTCAGAGGTTTCAGAGTGTCAGGGGACAGGAGTGTGTGAAGTTGCCATTACGAGGGAGAAGGTTCTTGGGAAACTGAAATGTCTGAAGACAGATAAGTCACCTGGAGCAGATGGTGTACACCCCAGGGTTCTGAAAGAGGTGGCTGAAGAGATTGTGGAGGCATTAGTAAAGATCTTTCAAGCATCACTAGATTCTGGAATGGTTCTGGAAGAATGGAAAATTACAAATGTCACTCTGCTCTTCAAGAAGGGAGAGAGGCAGAAGAAATGAAACTATAGGCCAGTTAGTCTGACCTCAGTGGTCGGGAAGATGTTGATGTTGATTATTAAGGATGAGGTTTCAGGTTACTTGGAGGCACATGATAAAATAGGCTGTAGTCCAGGGAAAATCTTGCCTGACAAATCTGTTGGAATTCGTTAAAAGAATAACAAGCAGGACAGACAAAGGAGAGTCAGTGGACGTGGTGTACTTGGATTTTCAGAAGGCCTTCGACAAGGTGCCGCACATGAGGCTGCTTAGCAAGATTAGAGCCCATGGTAAAAGATTCTATTATGGATAAAGCAGTGGCTGATTGGCAAGAGGCAAAGAGTGGGAATTGAGGGAGTCATTTCTGATTGGCTGCTGGTGACTAGTGGTGTCCCACAGGGGTCTGTGTTGGGAACAATTATTTTTACATTATATATCAATGACTTGGGTGACAATGGCTTTGAGGCAAAGTTTGCAGACAGTACAAACATAGGTGGAGGGGCTGGTAGTTTTGAGGAAGTAGAGAGGCTACAGAAGGACATAGACGGATTAGGAGAATGGGCAAAGAAGTGGCAGATGGAATACAGAGTTGGGAAGTGTATGAACATGCATTTTGGTAGAAGAAATGAAAGGGTTGACTATTTTCTAATGGAGAGAAAATACAAAAAATCTGAAGTGCAAAGGGACTTGGGAGTCCTTGTGTAGGATTCCCTAAAGGTGAATTTGCAGGTTGAGCCGGTGGTGAGGAAGACAAATGTGATGTTAGCATTCATTTCAAGAGGTCTAGGATATAAAAGCAAGGACATAACACTGAGGCTTTATAAAGCACTGGTGAGGCCTTGCTGGGAGCATTGTGAGCAGTTTTGGGCCCCTTATCTAAGAAAGGATGTGCTGACATTGGAGAGGGTTCAAAGGGGGTTCACAAAAATGATTCCAGGATTGAAAGACTTGTCATATGAAGAGTGTTTGATGGCTCTGGGCCTGTATTCACTAGAATTCAGAAGAGTGAGGGGTGAATTCATTGAAGCCTATCAAATGGTGAAAGGCCTTGATAGAGTGGATGTGGAGAGGACGTTTCCTCTGGCGGGAGAGTCTAAGACCAGAGGGCACAGCCTCAGAATAGAGGGGCATCCATTTAGAATGGAGATGAGGAGGAATTTCTTTAGCCAGAGGGTCGTGAATCTGTGGAATTCATTACCACTGGCGGTCATTGGGTCTATTCAAGGCAAAGGTTGATAGATTCTTGATTACTCAGAGCATGAAGGAATATGGGGAGAAGGCAGGAGATTGGGGCTGAGAGGGAAATGGATCAGCCATGATGAAATGGCAGTGTACTTGATGGGCCAAATGGCCTAATTCTGCTCCAATATCTAATGGTCTTATGGTCTAACCGGCAGTGAGTTATGGACAC